>NW_026592118.1:12191409-12220750 GCF_907164565.1 Psammomys obesus
CATCCATCCATCCATCCATCCATCCATCCATCCATCCATCCATCCATCCTATCTACTTATGTATGTATGTATGTATGTATGTATGTATGTATGTATGTATGTACGCATGTATGTATTTGTTTATTTATTTTTCCTGAGACAGGGTTTCTCTTTGTAGCCTTGGTTGTCCTGGATTTGCTTTGTAGACCAGGCTGGCCTCAAATTCACAAAGATGTGCCTGCTTCTGCCTCCCCAAGTACTGGGAGTACAGGCACACACCACCACGCCCAGCTCATATTTATTTATTTATTTAAAAAATTTTTAAAATTTATTAATTGTGAGTTTCACATCATGTACCCCAGTCCCACTCATCATCCTAGCCCCTTGAATTCCACTTTTGCTCTTGTAACCTCCCCACAAAGTAAAACACACACATACACACACCCCCCCAAAACAAAGTACAGACAGCATGTCATCATGGAAGCTGTAGTCTGTCACAGTATACACAGTATACCCCTTTGTTCATACCCCTTCACTTGAAAATGCCCATTGCAATGAGTCATTGGTTTTGTTTGAGGTCTCTGACTTCTGTGACACCATCAATATTGGATTCTCACTGGGATTTCTGGTTATTCTGTTGTTGCCCTGTGTCATGGAGATCCTGCAGCTTTGGATCAGCAGGGCCATATTTTCACGAAATGTAGATTTTTGGGTGGGCCATATTTATTTTTTAAATGTGCATATGATTATTTAAATATATTTATTTGTTGTAGTAGGCTGGAGGGATGGCAAGTGGTTAAGAGTGCGTACTGCTCTTAATGAAGACCTAAATTCAATTCTCAGCATCCATAAGGGAGCTTATGATTAGCTTTAACTCCAGTTCTAGGGCCTCTGATACTTTCTTTTGCCCTCCAAGAGTACTAGGTATGAACATGGTTTGCATATATATATATATATATATATACATACAAGCAAAGCACCCACACACATTAAAATGTCTTCAAAGAAAATGTAAAACAAATATTTATATGTCCACTTTAATAAGATTGATCAGATGATATGTTCATTATAAGACATTTTAATATTTATTTTTCCTCAGCCTTGATTTACCTTGTAAGATGATACTATACAAATTTGATTTTGATCAATTAACATTACTATAAATCATAGATATATTAATATAAAATCATACAAAACTTATTCTGAAGCTTATAAAAATAATAACAATAATACTATTATTATTATTTTCAAGACAGGGTTTCTTTGTGCAGCCTTTGTTGTCCTAGAATTCTTTCTATAGACTAGACTGCCCTTGAACTCAGAGATCCACCTGCCTCTGCCTCCTGAGCGCTGGGATTAAAGGCATGCACCACTATGCCTGGCTTATTTTAAAGTATGTGTTCATCATGACTAATAGATGGTACAAACCGCAAGCACAGTGATAATCATTGGAAACTTTCTTGTATTTCTTTCTACATAATTTTGGCTTGTAGATAAGATGTCCTGTGCAATGAAAAATAAATATTTGCTTTTTTATTTTTTGAGTCAGGATATCATGTGTTCCAAAATTGTCTTTATCCTCTTTACTTTAACTTCTGATTTCCTGACTCCCACCAACTGCTGGTATACATGTATGCTCCACAATGCTTACTTTTATGTGGCTCCTGGAATAGAGCGCAGGGCTTCATGCATGCCAGCCAAGCATGTTACAACTGAATGTTTTTAAATTTTTATAGTTTTGGTATGTGTGTACACCCCTTTTATTTATTTATCTATTTATTTTTAAGAGTCAACATTGTTGTGTAGCTTTGGATGTCCTCAAATCTGTCATACTACTACCTCAAGCTCTGGACTGACATAGATGTATGCTACCATACCCAGTTGGCATAATTTTGTCTTTTTTTTAAACAAATGGAAAAGGGGTCTGGAGAGATGCCTTAGCAATTAAGAGCATTGTCTGCTCTTTGAGAGGACCCAGGTTCAATTTCCAGCATTCATATGGCAGCTCACAACTATAACTCCAGTTCCAAGGGATCCCACATACAGACATGCATGCAGCCAAAACACTAATGCACATAAAATAAAAATAAATAAGGTTCCTAAAACAAAATGAAACAAATGGGAATGCACTAAACAGTCTCTTTTACACAGTCCCACCCGTCATGTGCACCTTGAACTCTTAGGCCAGGCTGATCTGTGGCTATGTTTTTGCCTTAGCCTCCCAGCACTTGCGTTTACAGGTGTGGGCTTGACTTCATTGTTTTATTTATCTCATTACCTTTCTCCCATTTATTTTTACTTTAAAAGTTTTTGTCTTGTCTGGTCTACTTAGTGAATTCCATGTCTAGCCATGCCTAGGGGCCCTGTCTTAAAAAGTATAATATAGTATGTGTGGGTTACACATGTAGGTCAGAGAATAACTTTGGAATTTGGTTTTTTGCCTTCCACCTTATTTTTGAGCAGGGTTCGGTCTCTGGTTTCTGCTGCTGCGCTGCATATGCCAGTTTCTGGATTGATTCTCTTTTTTTCTGCTTCCTGTCTCCTAGTGTAAGAGTCCTGGGTTCACAGTTGCTTGCTAGTCCATCAGGACATTTATATGGGCTCAGGATTATCAGACTGGTCAGGTCTATGTAGCAACCACTTGTACTCAATGAGTTACCTCCTTGACTCTCTTTTCTTTTTGAGGTAGGGTTTGTCTGTGTAGCTCTGATTGGCTTGCAATTTGCTGGGTAGAGCACACTGGCCTCTTGCTGTGACCCCCCCCCCCACCTCCTGAGTGCTGGGATTACAGGCCTGTGCTACTATGCCCTGCTAATTCCTGAATTTGTCGTTTTTTTTTTCCTTCTGTAAAATGTTGAATATTGTGTTGAATCCACAAAAATTAGTTGGAGCTATGCTGGCAAAAATCACAGGTTTATCTCAGTAGCTTAGCTATGTCGAACTTGGCCTAATCTCTGATGTCAACACCTGATGTTAAAATGTGGTGCAAGCATTGATGTTTGCCAGGAAGAGAAGAGGTGATGGATTGCATGTTACAGGGAGGTTTGGGGACAAGTAGTGGGAGTGGATAAGTGGCTTCTGTCAGTATTGCTTTCATCTCAATCACATGTAAAGGAAGTTACAAAATGTCAATCAGCTGAATGCCTAGGAGGAAAAGAAGCTAGTCAGACTGCCCATGTACTCTCTGAAGTGCCTGGAAGAGGGTTCACAAGACCCTTGTAGTCTCAGTGATGACAATGAGAATGTAGATGGAGAGTGTTTTAGGAAAACTGTGTCTTAACATTTAGTTGTTATGAAAATCTTATGAATAGAGACCTTTTTTGTTTGTTTTTTAAAGCATCTGAGGCTCAGAGTCCTAGAGCCAGAATTTGAACTAGGCAGTCTTCACATGGGACCTGTGCAAGTATGCAGAGAATAATGTATTGCGTCCCTATACTGTCCTCACTTAACCTAAAACAACAACACACACTAGTCTTATTTCATTTATTATTCTTTGATAAAATATATTTTATAGAAAAATAGATGTTTTTGCTTAAAAAAGTGAGTGTTGTATTTTTATAGAGTTTTTCATATGTAATAGAAAGTACAATGGCTGGGCATGGTAGCACACGCCTGTAATCCCTGCACTCAGGAGGCAGAGGCAGGTAGCCCTCTGTGAGTTTGAGGCCAGCATGGTCTACAAAACAAATTACAGGACATCCAGGACCACACAGGGAAACCCTATCTTGGTTGGAGGAGGGGGAGGAAGAAACGAAGGAAGAAACGAAGGAAGGAAGGAAGGAAGGAAGGAAGGAAGGAAGGAAGGAAGAAATGGATCCAATGTGAGCAATGGATTGTTACTCAGCTGAAGAACTATCACATTTTAGGAAACTTGTGTGGTCTTGCACCATATTTTTAGTATACTGGTGGTAAGTGGGAAGCATAGATACTTCTTTGTAGTTGCAGGTGTGTAATTAACTTTTTTTCTAAATTGAAAATTCATACAGTATATTCTGAGGTTTTCCTCCCTGGTTTCCTCATGGATCCTCCACACCTCTTTACCTATCCAGTGTCAGCTTTTCTTTTCTCCCTCCATAGAGAACAAACACTGCCTTATTTCATTTATACTCTTGTCCTCTTGCATAACTTTGAACCAAGTTTCAGGCATAATGTTATTTATAAGTAATTGAGAATGTTATTTTTAAAAAGTAAGGATTAAAAAAATCTTAGTTCCAACTTCATACCAAAAATTTTAAGTTAAAATTCTAATTAAAAGAGTATCTGGAGGCTAAAAAGGTGGCTCAGTGGTTAAGAGCACATGTTGCTTGTGCAGAGGACCCAAGTTCAGTTCCCAGCAACTACTTGGTAGCTCACAACTCTATAACTCTAGTTCAAGGAGTTCCAACACCCTTTTCTGGCCTTGACAGGCACAACACACATGTGGTTCACATATGTACACTAAAGCAAATGCTCATACACACATAAAACAAAAATAATTTTAAAAAGGAAAACAAAATGAAATTAATGTGTATGTGCATGTAGCTTGTCTGTGTGTGTGCACACCACGAGTTCAGTTCCCACAGAGACCAGAAGAGAAAATAGTTATAGGAGGTTTTGAACCATCTGATGTGATTCTGGGAACCAAACCTAGATCCTCTGTAAGAACAAATACCCTTAACTGTAAGCCATCTCTCTAGCTGTGAAGTTAATTTGATAGACTTCTTTTTATAAGGAGCCCCTTGTCTCCCTTTTCAGTTTGCTTGTTTTGAATGGAATCTTGCTATGCTGCTCAGCCTTGCTCTGAATCCTGGGTTCAAGTGATCCTCCTACCTCAGTCTTCAGGGTACCTGGTACACACAGTGTACCAGGCCTGGCTGACCAGTTATCTCTTGACTGTTTGTCCATTGTAATTATTCATATAGGAAAGGCAGGATAAAGGTTTGATTCTTTCTTAATTCCCTTCACTTAGTTTTAATATAATCAGTGTGTTCATTAGCATTTTTCTGCAGTGATAGATGTTTCTTCTTATATTCTGTCTCTGTGCAGTAAAATATTGGAAGCATACAGAAATGGTATGATTCCTTTTAAGGTGTCATTGGCTAGTAGAAGCTCAGTGCAGTATGATGGTACATGTACCTGCAGATGTTCTGTAGCAGAACCACCAAGCTTAGGTCAGAAAAGCATTATGGGTTTGATTTCTACCTGTTGGATTAAGGGATCCCTGGAGGAGGTCAAGGTTACTTTGCAGGCAGAGGGAGTAGCTTGTGCAAAAGCTGCACCAAGTGAGTGAGTTTGTAATGGAAGAATTTGCCAAGAGTCTAGCAAGCCTGGTACCAGTCAAGAGATGAGACTGCAGCGGAGGAATGGATTTTAAGTCAATCTAAGGAAAGGAATAGTTTTGATTTAGCAGTGAAGGTTGGGGGAAAGACATGGCAGGGTTTAATCTAAATGATTGCTATAAGAAGTAATATACTGGGATGGAGAGACGGCTCATGGCTAAGGGTGTGTATTGCTCTTGCAGAGCACCTGGGTTTAAATCCCAGCACCCATGTTGGGTGGCTCACAGCTTCAGGGGCATCAGATTTCTGGTCTCTGCAGAAACCTGTGCACATTGCACATACTCCTCCATAGATATATACACATAATTAAATATTAAGAGAGAGGGAGAAAGGGGTGGGGGCCTTGGCAGGACCAAAGTAGTTATCTTTTATTTTTTTTGAACTGTGTGTGCAGTCTTCATCTTCTTTGTTCCATTCTTCTCTCACTCATTTCTCTCCTTTACCATTCAGCCTTCTAGAGTTTTACTTAGTTTTTTATTTTATGCTAATATTGGGCAACTGGTAAGGCTTGAACTGAGGTTCTTTATAAAGTGGTTGGGGTCTGGAGACATGGCTTAGCAAGCAATTCGGAGCACTCGTTGCTCTTGAAGAGGATCTGGGTTTGATTCTGGTGCCTAAATGGTAGTTCACAACTACCTGTAACTTCATTTTCAGCAGATTCTATGTCCTCTCCTGACCTTTCTGGACCCCAGGCATACACAAGGTGCACAGGCATATACACAGGCAGACACCCACATATATTAAAATAAAAAAAACAACCAACCAATAAACAAAAAAGCAAACAAAAAACCAAGTTATTAATTGTTAAGGAGTCTTTGCTACTGTCTTAGGATCAATTTTCTTTTGTTATCATACTAATAGGAATAAAGATGATGCATATAAGTGTAGGTAACTATTGACTACTTAACTGTAGTTAATGTGTCAGTGAGGTAGATACTGTAGTTAACATACTTAACATCTGTCCATGAGGTAGATACCATCACCCCCGTTTAACAGATGAGGAAAAGTGCAGCAGGAAAACTGAAAATTAAATTTCAGTTATTTGTTTTGTGTGTAGGAAGGGGCACATGTGCCATGCTACTCACATGGCAGGTCAGAGGATAACTTGCTGGAGTTGATTCTCTACTATGTGCATCTTAAGGATGGAAGTGAAGTTGTCAGGCTTGGTACCTTGATCAGCTGAGCCATCTTGCAAGCCCTTCTTAATCAGTTTTTTGAGATATAAATAATGTATTAGTTACTTTACTATTGCTCTGATAAAACACCATGACCAAGGTAATTTATGGAAGAAAGTTGTTTTTTTTTTTTTGGATTACGCTTCTAGAATGGTAGTTCTCAACCTGTGAGTTGCAACCCCTTTGGGGTTTCTTACCAGATATTTACATTAAAATTCATAACAACAGCAAAAATATTACAGTTATGAAGCAGCAACAAAAGAAATTAATTTTATGTTTGAGGGGGTCATCACAACAGTAGGAAGTTGAGAACCACTATTCTAGAGGCTTAGAATTTGTCATGGTAGGGAGACATGGTAATTGGAGCAGGAAGTTGAGAGCTCACCGTGGACTCTAAGTATAGAAACTGGTGATGAGTCTATGGGAATTCAGTACACTCCTTTTTTTTTTTTTTTTCCTCCTGGTTTTTTGAGACTGGGTTTCTCTGTGTAACAGTTCTGCTGTCCTGGAACTCACTCTGTAGACCAGGCTGGCCTCAAACTCACAGAGACCTACCTGCCTCTGCCTCCTGAGTACTGCTAAAGGCCTGCACCACTACTGCCACAGGTATAGTGCGCTTACTTGAAATTGTGCCAGCCTTTTAACTCAAAAAGCCTCCCTCCAGTGACATGCCTCCTCTAATAAGACCACACCTTCTAAACCCCCAAACAGTGCCACCAGCTGATATTTAAGTAGTCAAAGACTTAAGCCTATGGGAGACATTTCTAATTCAAACCAATACAAACACAATGCTTGGGTGAATACCCTTCATTTAATGACTTTGTGTGATTCATTATTTTCTCATGATAGAGCCTCATCTTGTATTCCTGGGCCAAGATTATATAAATTCTAATAACTTTTAAATTTTTTATTTAATTTTATTTATTCTTTTATGTGCATTGGAGTTATAGACAGTTGTGAGATGCCATGTGGATTCTGGGAATTGAACCTCGGTCTTCTTGAAGAGCAGTTCTTAAATGCTGAGTCATCTCTCCAGCCCCTTTAATGACTTTTAATAATGACAAATATCACTAAAGAATAATTATAGAAATCTGGTTTTACTAGTAATGTATGTCTGTGTGGTGACACAAGCTTCAATGCCAGAGCCATGAAACCCTTAGTCAGTGTACTTTGCATTGAAGAGACACTATGACCAAGGCAGCTCTTATAAAAGAAAACATTTAATTGAGGGCTTGCTTATTGAGGCTTAGTTTATTATTATCATGGCAGAGTGTGTGATGGCATGCATGCTGCTAGAAAAGTAGCTGAGAGAGGCTGAGAGACACTGGCCTTGGTGTGGTCTTTTGAAACCTCAAAGCTTACCCTCAGTGACATCTCTCTTCCAAAAAGGCCACACCTCCTAATCCTTCTAATTCTTTCCAAGAGTTTCACACTCTGGTGACTAAGCATTCACATAGATAAGCCCTTTGGGGACATTCATATTCAAACCACCATACTTGGCATTGCAGATTCCATTTCAAAGGAAAAATTACCATTTTACTTACCTTGAAAATTGTAGAAGCTATATATTTATGTTTAAGAAAATATGTTCATATTTTCCATCTAAATGGTTATTTGTATGTTCCATAAGTTATCTAGGAGAGAAAGTATCTTCCAGAGATGAATGTTGGAAAGATGGAAAGCTAGATTTATCAATTGTTCAAAAAGACCTTAAATATTAAACTTGGGAGTTGCATATTTCTTCACTGTGCTGTAGATAATTTTAGGGATTTTTTTCCCCAGTTTATTTCGATTATTTGTATTGCCACATGGATACGTACCACTGTGCATGTTTGGGGGTCAGATACTTTCATCATGTGGGAAACTCAATTCAGGCTTTGTGACAATGACCATGTGGAATGTTTCAGGTGATTGTACTGGGAATGGAATGGAAACATTTGCATGCAAAGAACTGGCAAAATGTAATTCACTACTATAAAGAGTTCAACGGACCAATCAAATGTTGCTCAAAGCTTTTAGCTTAAAATGCCAAGAGGTAATTTCTTTGACCAAACCTTAAGATTCAT
This sequence comes from Psammomys obesus, assembly GCF_907164565.1. Lineage (NCBI taxonomy): Eukaryota > Metazoa > Chordata > Mammalia > Rodentia > Muridae > Psammomys > Psammomys obesus. The sequence goes on from NW_026592118.1 coordinate 12,199,948, forward strand.
GGAGTGTCTAGTCCCACTTAACATTTTTTAAAAAAAATTTCTTGAGATTAAGAAAACTGCCAGAGGTGGTGACATGCCTTTAATCCCAGCACTTGGGAGGCAGAGGCAGGCAGATTTCTGTGAGTTCAAGGTCAGTCTGGGCTACGAAGAGTCCAGGATAGCCAGGGCCCTGCCACATAGAGAAACAAAACAAAACAAAACAAAACCAAACAAAACAAAAAAAAGAAGAAAGAAAATTTATATGTATGTGTATGCATAGAGGCCAGAAGAGTGTATCAGATTGTCTGGAGCTAGAGTAACAGTGGTTTTTAGATGCTGATGTGGGTGCTGGCAGCTAAAGTCAGGTCCTGAAAAATCAGGAAATACTCTTAACTGCTAAGGCATCTCTCTAGTCTACATGGATTTTAATATTTTATGGTTTTTATTTTATAATAAAAATAGAGGGTAAAAATGGGACTCATACAATTTTTTTTTTGTTGTAGATAGAGAAGAGAATAGAACCTAATCTCTAAACTGTTGACATTTTGGACTAGCTGATTTCTTGGCAGGGGTACTTCCTGCATTATAGGATGTTAGGAGCAGCACCACCTGGACTATCTACTGGTTGGGATGAGTAGTTTCCTTACTCCGTATTGTGACAACAAAAAATTTTTTTTAGACATTGCCAGATATTTTTGGGGTTCAACCCCTTTCCCCATTGAGAATCACTAATGCATAAGGGTCACTAAATACGCTTAGAGGAGTGCTTGGCATGGAATCAAGTATTTTTTGCATAAATGAACTGTCAACTTTTGACTGCGAATTATATACAGAAAAAAAATTGTGTTGTCTGAGCAGCTCTTTCTGATTTAATCTAATCAATTAATTAGTAAGTTAGTTATTTAATCTGTTGTTGATGAACCCAGGACTTTGTACACATTAGAAAAATTCTCCACCACCAAGCTATATTGACTGTGCTCATCTTTTATATTCTATTCTGTGCTATCACACTGGCAAAAATTTGATCTGAGTTTGGTCCACCTGTATAGCCCTAGAACTTCGTATATAGACCAAGCTAACCTCAAACTCATAGAGATCTGAGGGCTGGGATTAAAAGTTTGAAGATCTAGCCACTTACATAAGCTAGTTTTTGTTTGTTTGTTTTTTAACTTTTATTTAGTCTTTTATTACATGTGATTTATTTCTGTGTTTCTGTGTGTGCATGTCCACATGTAAGAGTCATGGAGCACTAGTGAAGGTTAGAGAACAACTTGCAGGCAGGGGTTTGTTTGCTCCTTTCACCATGTAAGTCGCAGGAGTTGAACTTAGGTGGTCAGGGTTGGAGGCAAGCACCTTTACCTATTGAATCTTTTTGCTGGCCCAACTACATGAGCTTTTTGTAAGTGGAATTTTCAGTTATCACTTTTAAAGTTCACTGAGTATAGACTACAACCTTTCTTACATCTGAACTTTGTAAAGAACTTACTAGAAATTTAGAAGCTAGTAATGGATACACAAGGGAGTCTTGGAAAGGTCAGTTCAAAGGAGGTAAAACCCTGAATAAGTACTTCCAAACTTAAGGTATTTATTAATTTGGTTCTATCCTCACAAGGAACCTTTAAGGAAGGAAACATATTTATTACTTGGTGTGTTATTATGCTGGAGAAAGCTTAAATTTTATTTGTTATGCATTCCAAGTGTGCTTTATAGGGTGTTTAAACCTAAGCCTTAAAATTTAACATTATCTGGGTAGTTCGTGCTACACATCTCAGTAGCTGGGATGATAAGGAAGATCAGGAGCCCTAAGCCAGCCTGGCTTATATGTGAGATGTTTCAAAAACCAACCAAGCAAAAAAATTAAACTTTATGTGTTTATTTTTTTTGCTATAGGCCTCGAAGTAGAGGAAAATCTACAGTGGAAGATGAGGACAGCATGGATGGGCTGGAGACCACAGAAACAGAAAATATTGTGGAAACAGGTATTGAATCTTAATGAGAATTTTGTTAAAATACATAATAATTTATACTTTCTTATATACTTCAAGAAGCATTTGTATAGATATGTAGTATGTCAGCATTTGTCTGTATATAAAACTCTTAAGTCTTCTATCTGTTTAAATTATTTGATGTCTAATGATAGAATGAAAAATTGAGGTCTCTTTCTCATTTCTTTACTTGAGTCCTTACTTAGTTTGAATTATTTTGTATATATGAGTGCCTTTTATTAAAGCAAAATTACAGTCTTCTGAAAGAAACTCATTTTATGTCGTTACTATATTTCTGACTTGTGAAGTCAAGTATTTGTTCAAAGCTTTTGTTAATATGAACATGGAGGCAAAATGCTTCATTAGCTAATGGTATAATGAAGTCCTGGTTTAAATCATTAGTTTCTGTTGTGCTGAGCTCTTAGGTACCTTAAACACACTTCCTCCCAAGTGCTGAGGTTAAAGGCCCACGCCACTATTGTCCAGCTCCTTTTAAAGTGTTTTTTTTTTTTTTTTCCTCCTGAGACAGGCTTTCTCTTTGTAGCTTTGGCTGTCTATGTAGACCAGGCTGCCTCTGCCTCACTGAGTGCTGGGATTACAAGCATGTGCCACCACGCCCTCCTTTTAAAGTTTTTAAATGATGTTTTCAACGTGATTATTTTGTACCTTTTCTGAAAGCTACACAGTTCATTGCTTTTTGGAAAGAATATTTTTGAGGTCTATCTTTAATCTTTTTTGCTCCTAGATAGAAATTCAGTTTCTCTCTAGGGACTTCGGGCTCTTTCAGCTAAGGAAAATAGTCTTAGGGAGGGAAAAAAAAAAAACCCTTAGGTTGTAGGAATGTATATCACAGTTGTTTCAGTTGAAAACTTACTATGTTGCTCTTTGTCTTGTTTAGTAACACATTATTAGAAGAGACAGTTGATGCACACTGCAGCTTACCTCTAAGTAGTTAGCTAGCTAGCTAGCTTGTTTACTTTTTTATCGAGACACGTGTCTCACTCTTTAGCCCTAATTGTCTTGGAACTCACAGTGTAACCTGTTTCAGAGATCGGCCTGCTCCTGCCCTCCCTCATCTCCCTTTCAGGATTGTTTTTGGTTCTGAAGGCTTTTATAGAGACAGGGCCTCACATATATCACAGTTGGGCCTGGAGCTCACTATGTATACCAGGCTGGGGCCAAACTCCTAGAGATGTGCCTAACTGCTTCATATCGAAGGTGTGCACCAGTATGCCTGGCCTGTTGGACTTTTCTTATGTGATCAGCTTTTCTAGTTTTCTGAAGAATATCATCGGTATTTTTATTGAAAATTACATTGACTGTATAGATTATTTTGAGTGCTGTAGACATGTTTTTAAAAATCAGAAATAGATTTGTTTCATATATTTTTTGATTATGTTTTCTACTCCTACTTTTCTCAGTTCCTCCTCATCTCCCCTCCCATCTGCATCCAGTCTTTCTGTCTCTCTTTAGAAATCAAATGGGCAAGATGGGCTCGCACCTGTAATCCTAGCACTCAGGGAGGCAGAGGTAGGTGGATCTTCACAAATTCTAGGCCAGGCTGGTCTATAAAGTGAGTACAGGACAGCCGAGACTACACAGAGAAACCCTGTCTATAATGAAAAAATTAAAAAGAAAAGAAAACAAATAGATTTCTAAAGAATAAAAATAAAAAAGGTAAATGGGATGGACATTGGAAGAGGGAAAAAGCAGGCAACAGGACTGGAGCCTACCATAGAGAGCCTCTGAAAGACTCAACTCAGCAAGGTATCAGAGCAGATGCTGAGACTCATAGCCAAACTTGGGGCAGAGTGCAGGGAGTCTTATGAAAGAAGGATGAGACAGACCTGGAGGGGACAGGAGCTTCAGAAGGAGAGCAACAGATCCAAAAAAAAAAAAAAAATCTGGGTGCAGGGGTCTTTTCTGAGACTGATACTCCAACCAAGGAACATTCATGGAGATAACCTAGAACCCTTGCACAGATGTAGCCCATGGCAGCTCAGTGTGTAAGGTAGGTTCCCTCGTAATGGGAACAGGGACTGTCTCTGACATGAACTCAGTGGCTGGCTCTTTGATCATCTCCCCCTGAATGGGGAACAGCTTTACCAGGCCACAGAGGAAGACAATGCAGCCAGTCCTGATGAGACCTTATAAGCTAGGGTCAGATGGAAGGGGAGGAGAACCTCCCCTATCAGTGGACTTGGGGAAGGGCATGGAAGGAGATGAGGGAAGGTGGGTTTGGGAAGGGATGAGGGAGGGAGGTACAGCGGGGATACAAAGTGAATAAACTATAATTTATAAAAAATAAATTAATTAAAAAGAATAAGGATAAAAATAAAACAATACAATAAGATAAAAGAAAAATAAGCAAATTGGAATAGGGTAAAACAATCAAACAAGGAAAAAGGCTAAGCAAAAGCAAAAAAAAAAAAGCATATAGACGCAGAGCAGAGATCCACATATTTTCGAACACACAGGAATTTCATAAAACCACAAAACTGGAAGCTGTAATATATATGCGAAGGACTTGTAATTTTTTTTTTTGGAGACAGGGTCTCACTAGGTAGCTCTGTCCTGGAACACACAGAGATCTGCCTGCCTCTGCCTCCCTAGTGCTAGGATTAAAGGGGAGCTAAGGACCTGTAATTTTTAAAGCCCTGAGATATATATATATATATATATAAAATTTTAAAGGAAACTTCTAATGTATGAAGTTTTCATACAACCCTCAAATGGCTCTTACGTTGTGTAGCCTTGGCTCTTCTGAACTCACTTTGTAGACCAGGCTGGCTTCACTCAAACTCAGAGATTTGAGTGCCTTTGCCTCCCTAAGTCTGGGATTATGGCCTAGTGCCACCACAGCTGGTTTAAATGGCTCTTAGTTTTAATTGTCCTCATCTTCATTCCCTTCCTCTCTTCCCGTTTCCCTCCCTCTTTTCATTTGATCCTCCCATTCTAAACTCCTCCCTGTCCATCCATAAACTGTGTATTCTGTTTCTTCTTCCTCTACCCTACCCTCTAGTCCCTTACTTTCCAAGTAACCTTTCTGGTTGTACAGATTGCAGTTTGCTTATCAGTGATTTAATAGCTAGCATCCTATTGTGAATACATACCATATTTGTCTTTATGGGTCTGAGTTACCTTACTCAAGATGATGTGTTTTTAACTCTATTGACTCACTTGTGAATTTCATGATCTCATTTTTTTATTGTACAATTTCTATGTTTATTCATTTCATTAAAAATTACCAGAGTTAAACTAACCGCACACACTTACTAGCATTGGACATATCAATTAAAGGAGTTGTTAAGGAAAATAAACAAATAAACAAATATGCTGATTTTCATATTTTCAAGTTTTCACTTTCCCTAGCAATGGAGAAGTTATTTCTCTTTACTCCGTGTTCTCACCAGCATGACACCCATTTGTTTTTATTTACTTAGACATTCTTATTGGCAAAAAATGAAATATCAAAATAGTTGTGATTTACATTTCCTTGATGGCTAGTTGAACATTTCTTTATATTTCAGCCATTTGAGTTTTCTCTTTTGAGAATTTTTTGTTTATATCTGTACCCCATTTTTTATTGGGTTATTTGTTTTTATGAGATATGGGTCTTTTGAGTTCTAACATTAATCCTTTTCTTATTCTGTAGTCTGCCACTATGTCTGAATAAGTGTCCCTTGCCATTCAGAAGCTTTTCAGTTCATGAGGTTCCATTTATTAATTGTTGATCTTAGTGCCTGTGCTAATGAGTTCAGAAAGTCTTTTCCTGTGCTAATGAGTTTAAGGCTATTCCCCACGTTCTCTTCTTTCAAATTCAGTGTATCTTGCTTTATGTTGAGATCTTTGATCCATTTGGAGTTTTGTATGGTGTTGAGTATGGATCTAAGCTGGGTGGGGTGGTGCATGCCTTTAGTCCCAGCACTCAGGGAGGCAGAGCCAAGTGGATCTACGAGTTGAGGCCAAGCCTGGTCTCCTAAGAGTGCAGGCAAGCCAAGGCTGCAACAGAGAAACCCTGTCTCAAAAAACAAACAAACAAACAAACAAAAAAAACAAAAAAAGTGCAGTTATCTAAATTTGACCAGCATCGTTTGAAGATGCTGTGGTTTTTTTTTTTTTTTTTTTTTTTTTCCCCCAGTGTGTATTTCTGGCTTCTTTATCAAATATCAGGTGTCCATAGGTGTGTACTTCTGGGTCTTCAGTTCAATTCCCTTGATCAACATGTTTGTTTTTGTGCCAATATGATGGTGAGTTTTTGTTTTTGTTTTCGTTTAGCTCTCGTTTCCCAAGACAAGGTTTCTCTGTGTAACAGCTCTGGCTATTCTGGAACTCACTTTGTAGATCAGGCTGGTTTCAAACTCATCGTGATCTACCTGCCTCTGTCTCCTGAGTGCTGAGATTAAAGGCATGTTCTGCCAGACCCAGCTACCATGGTGTTTTTAGTACTGTAACTCTGTAGTATAATTTGAGATCTGGCATGTCAATACCTCCTGAAGTTCTTTTATTATTCAGGAGTGTTTTAGCTATCCTGGGTTGTTTTCTGTTTCCATATGAGTATGAAAATTGTCTTTCCAACTTCTGTGAAGAATTGTGTTAGATTTTGGTGGGGAATTTCTTGCATCTGTAGACTGTTTTAGTGGGATGGCCACTTTTACTATATTGATTCTACTGATCCATGAACATGGGAAATCTTTCCATTTTCTGATATTTTGTTCAGTTTCTTTTTTCGATGTCTTAACGTTTTTATCATAAATGTTTTCACTTGTTCCGTTAATGTTAGTCCAAGATATTTTATATTATTTGAAGCGATTGTGAAAGGTGTTGTTTCCCTGATTTCTTTTCTCTGTCCATTTGTCATTTGTACATAGGAAGGTTACTAATTTCTGTGTGTTAGTTTTGTATCCTGCTACTTTGTTGAAAGTGTTTAACAGCTGTAAGAGTTTCCCAGTAGAACTTTTTGGGTCACTTATATCATTATCATCTTCAAATAAAGATACTTTGACTTCTTCCTATTTATATCTTTTTAATCTCCTTCAGTTGTCTTATTGCTTTTGTTAAGACTTAAGTACTAAATTCAATAGGTATAGAGAGTGAACAACCCTGTCTTGTTTCTGATTTTAGTTTCTTTGCTTTGAGTTTCTCTCTGTTTAGGTTGATGTTGGTTGTGGATTTGTTGTAAATTATTTTTATTTGTTGATGTATCTCTTTTGCATTCCTAATCTCTCTAGGACTTTTATTATGAAGGAGTGTTAGATTTTCTGAAAAGTCCCATTCTGCATCTAATGGGGCGACCATGTGGTTTTTGTTTTTTAGTCAGTTTATATGGTAGGTTACAATATTGATTTGCGTATGTTGAATCATTCCTGCATCTCTGGGATGAAGCCTACTTGATCATGGTGGATATCTTTTTCCTGTGTTCTTGGATTCAGTTTGCAAGTATCTTATTGAAAAATTTTACATCTATATTTATAAGGGAAGTTCTGTACCTTTTTTTTTTTTTTATGTGATGTAGGTAGTAGTTACTATGTCCTCACAAAAAGGATTGGGCCTTGCTCTTTTTGTTTCTTTTTTGTTGAATAATTTGAGGAGTGTTGGGGTTAACTCTTACTTGAAATGCTGATAGAAGTCTGTTCTAAAAGCAAGCCACTTGGCCCTGGGCTTTTTTTGGTTAGTAAGTGTAAAAGAAAATTTTATTTGCCCCTTTCAGTTATTATCTCAGAGGCTTACTGCCTCTGTCTGCTAAACTAGGTTTAGACCTGGAAGCCTCTGGCCTGTGTACAATCTAACCTAGGCATAGAATGTTTTCCGCCTTTGAGACTTACTGCTTAGTAAGCTCACTCTTTCTTGTTCTTTCTGAGCTTATAGCTGGCTTATACAATCTTCACCAATCTAGCTTGTTCTCTTTTCAATCTGTCTCTGTATATCTTTCCCAGGAAAACTGCCCTCTGCATTGCCTATAATTAGCTTCGCTTACGAGAGTTGGCCATATCCTGTTCTGCCAAATCTTTCTCTGATTCATCACTTTTTCTGCACTCAGTTAGGCATCACTTTCAAACATGGGTACTTCCTTCTTCAAACTGACTTTACGGTCATTGTTTGAGATTAAAGGTGTGTACCACCATGCCTGGACCTAAGCTTTTCTTTACCTGAAACTTGCTCTGTACAGGCTGGCCTTGAACTGAGAGGTCTGCTTACTTCTTCTGGGTTAAAGCTGTGTTTACATTTCATCCAGTTCACACAGACTTAGAAGGTGTTTGGATGTGATCTCTTGCCAGAACAGCCATGTTGTTAACTTTAGAGAATTAAAATTTCTCTAAAGTTAAGTTTAATTACTGCTTCTGTTTCATTAGGGGTTATATACCTGTTTAAATTGCTTACCTGATTTTGATTCAAATTTGGTAGGTGGTGTATAGTGAGAAGATTATCTATTTCTTTTAGATTTTCCAATTTGGTGGAGTACAGGTTTTTAAAGTATGTACTTATGATTCTCTGGATTTCCTTGGTGTCTGTTATGACCTCTCTTTTGTCTCTTATTTAAATTTTCTCTGGGCAGCTTTTAGTTAATTCAGCTAGGGGTTTGTCAGCTTACTGGTTTTCTCAAAAAACCAATTCTTTGTTTCATTGTTTCTATTTAATTTTTTGTTTGTTTGTTTCCAGTTTGATTATTTCTTGCCATTTACTCCTTTTGGTTGTTATCTCTTTTTTTTTTTCCTAGATCTTTCTGATGTGTTATTAAATTACTAATCTGAGATGTCTATCTTTTTAATGAAGCCACTTAATTGTGTCCCATAAGTTAGGACATGTTGTGGTTTCATTTTCATTCAAGTCTAGAAAGTTTTTACTTTATTAATTTCTGTCCTGACCCATTTTTCATTCAGTAATGAGTTTAGTTTCCAGGAGTTTGTAAGCTTTCTGTGATTGGTATTCAGCTTTAATCCATGGTGGACAGATAGGATGCTGGGATTATTTCAGGTTTTTTTTTTTTTTTTTTCCTTATCTGTTGAGACTTGCTTTGTGTCCGAGTACGTGGTCACTTGTAGAAAGTTCCATGAGGTGCTAAGAAGAAGGTATATTCTTTTGTGCTTGGGTGAAATGCTATGTAAGTATCTCTTAGGTCCATTTGGTTTACCATGTCACTTAGCTGCGTCTTTTCTCTGCTTAGTTTTTGTTTGGATGACATGTCTATTTGTGAGAGTGGGGTATTGAGGCCTCCCACTATTGAAGTCACACCCTCAGTGCATGGTGGTCAATAGATGATTTAAGCTGAAGTAGTGTGTCTTTTATGAACCTAAGCCCTTGTGTTTGGTGCATAGGTATTAAGGTGGATTAAAGGCGTGCATCACCATCACCGACATCTATGCTTTTCAGGGATATTGACCTGCCATGCTTTGTGTGCTAATGTTTCCCACCTGTTGTCTGTCTCTTCCCCCCCCCCTTTCTTTTCTTTAAACAGGACAATTGAGGTTTGAAAAAAAAAAAAAAATATATATATATATATATATATATATATATATATCTTTTTACTTTAACTCTTTGGCTCAGGCCTTTCCTTCAGAGACTTTTTTTGATGATCAATAAACATTTATTTCTTATTATTGGTTGGCTGAGATATTCTGTCATGGTTCAGTTTAAGTTGACTATATGTTCAGTTTTTTCTCCTCTATGAAGTTGTTCTTAATAGTCTCTAGTGATCCTTTTTGTTTCTGTTGTCAGCTATATAATATATTTGTTTTTTGATCCACCCATCCAACCTTCCCTCCCTCCCTTTCTTCCTACTTCTCCCCCTCAAAAATTGTGACATATTACTTTCAGATATCTTTATTTTTTTTTGATAGAGTCTAGTTGTATATGCCAGGCTAGCCTTATACTTACCATTGCCTCAGCTGTACATCATCATGTCAGCAGTGGCAACATTTCTACTCTTCTCCTTTCTGCCATCTTTTTTAATTTTACAGTCTGATGTCTGGGTTTCTTTCCTTCTATCATGGGGTTTGGTTTGGACTGCTTTCTTCTAGTAATGTCAGTTGCATCATTAGGTTGTTTATTTGTTGATGGAGAGGCACTTGGTACAAACTTTTCTCTTAGTTCTTTTTTTTTTTTTTTTGCTGAATTCACTAGGTTTGTCTTTATTGTTTTCGTTTTTCATTGTTTCAAAAAATTTTTTTAAATATTCTCTTGATTTCAAGAGCATGTTAATTTTTTATGTAACTTTATAATTTATATATATATATATATTACGTTTTAAGCTTTGTTTCACCATAGAAAAGAAAATGTATGCTATATCTTTAATTTTTTTCTGTCTTCTGAGGCTTGCTTTAGGACATGGTCTGTCCTAGAGATGAATACAATGTGTATTCTGGATGATATAAGATGTAAATGTCTGTTCATTTTCTCTATAATGTAATTTGATATTTTTACTAAAAGTGTGTGTCTGTGTATATGTGTGTTTGTGCATACCCCACTCATATAAGGGTGCCAGGAGAGGCTAGAAGAGTAGGTTAGATTTCCTAGAACTACAGTTATATATAGGGTGCTATGAGCCACCTGTTGTGGGGGTGCTGGAAAATAAACCACTCAGGCATCTCTTCAGACCCCATCCTCTCTTTAAATTTTTTTTCTGTCTGTCTTTCTGTCTATTTTTTTAGATGAGGTCTATTTTTATTTTATGTGTATGTGTGTGTTTCCTGTGTCCACAGAGGCAGAAGAGGCTTTGAACCCTCTATTGCTGAATTTATGTACCGTTGAGAGCTGCCTTGTAGGTGCTGAGAATTGAACCTGGGTTCTTTAGAACAGTCTAACTGTTAAGTAATCCAGCCTCCCCGGCCCCCTTTAATATTTTTTGATTTTTTTTTTTTTTTTGGTTGTGGATTCTATTTAAGTCCTCAGCTGTGATTTGAAACTATCTCTCCTTTCACCTTTAATTATTGTTTTATATTATTGAGTGTTTGGGTCTTGTGTATATAACAACAGTTATTTCCTTTGTTGAATCGATCCCCTTTTCATTATATAGTGACCTATTTCTTTTTCTTTTTTATACCAGTCTGTTTTATCTAAGTATTATTACTCCCGACTTCTCGTTTTTTAGTTATCTGGTAAGCTTTCTTGATCCCTTCACTTTCAGTGTACCTGGCTTATAATTGGTGCAGAAAGTATTTATGGATTTTGTTTTCACTTTTTTGGGAAGTGGAGAGGGGTCCATTAGATAGTTTTTACTTTTTCATTAGAGGAACTTGTTTTTATATTCAAGGTTACCATTGGGGGAAAAAGTATATTTATTGTTAGCTTTTCTATTTTGTAAAAATCCTTTGTTTACTATCTTAGTCTTAGGTTAATATTTGTGGTTTTTAGAAGATCATTTTGTGTATATGTTATATGTTTGTGAGGGTAAATGTACATCTGCTGCTAATGCTGTGTGTGTACTTAAAATTTCTGTTTATTCACTTACTTTTGTTTGTCAGCTTGTGGGAACTGGTTCTTTTTTTCCACAGTATAGGTCCCAGGGTTAACTCAGATTATCATGCTTGGTGGCAAGTGCCTTTATTCATAGAACCATCCTTTTTTTTTTTTTTTTTCTGTATCGTAACCAAAACCATTGTTTTTTAATATTTATTACAATTTACTCACTTTGTGTCCCAGCTGTAGCCTGCTGCCTTGTCACCTCCCAATCCCATGTCCACTCGTGGCCCCCCCCTCCCAGTCCACCTCTAGGGTAGGTCCTCCTCCCCTTCCATCTGACCCTAGTGTATTAGGTCTCATCAGGACTGGCTGCATGTCTTCCTCTGTAGCCTGGTAGGGATGCCCCCCCCACGCCCCTTCAGGGGGAGGTGATTAAAGAGCTAGCCACTGATCATAGAACCATCTTACTGGCCATAAAGTGATCTCTCTCTCTGTCTGTCTCTGTCTCTCTCTCTCTCTCTTGTGCGTGTATGCCCTCGCTCTCTGTTTCTCTGTCTCTCTCTTGTGTGTGTGTGCAAATATAAAACAGTAGCCGAATACAACATTATCCTCAAATACATTATTTATAAGCAGATTATTTTTTGTGTGATGTGCATTGTCTCTTGACAAGCATGTAATTACATTTAGCTATATTATCATAGAGTAGTTTAACTGCCTTAAAACTCTCTCACCCTCTGAAAGTCCATATTAATTTTATTGTCTTAGTAGTTGGAAATACACAGCATACAGCCTTTTCAGACTGGTTTCTTTCATGCAATAACATGTATTTGCATATTCTTCTTGTCTTCCTCTTTTCATCTCTCTCTCTCTCCCTCTCTCTCTCTCTCTCTCTCTCTCTCTCTCTCTCGTGTGTGTGTGTGTGTGTGTGTGTGTGTGTGTATGTTTTCTATGAGAAAGTCTTATTCCATAGCCCAGGCTTACCTGAAACGTATTGTGCATCGGTCTCAAACTCAAGGCAGTCCTTCTGTCGTAGCCTCCTTTGACTTGGAACCATAGGTGTTATCCACATTGTACAACTTGATGGCACATTCTGTCATTTAATAATCTATAGTTTGCTACTATAGCTGATTATTCACTCACTGGATTGCTTATTGATAATTTCAAAGGTTTAGCATATAGAGTTACAATCAGTATATTTTGCTTTAGGTTTTTTTGTGTGTGGCTATATCTTAAACCCATTTGGGTAACTATTAAGTAGTGTAATTGTTGGATATATGGTCAGAATTGTTTAGTTTTGTATATACCTGTATACCATCAAGTTTCTGTACCATTTTGCATTCTCATCAGCAATATAATGTAAGTATAAGATATTTTTCTTCACTTATTTACTGTTAATTTGCATGTGTTCTATGTTCAGAGTAGGCTTGTTCTTAGCATTATATAGGTGGCTCATGTTTTTAATCCATTTCTTTCTTCAAATTGGTACATTTACACTAAACATGATCAGAGAGAGCCTTCTTTTAAAAATTAATTTATTTTTAATTGTATGCATGTGTCTTTGTGTGGGTATGTGCATGACATACCAGAGACATCCCATCCCTCCTTGGAGCTGGAGTTATATTGTGTTTGTGAGTCACCTAGCATTGGTGCTGGTAGCTGAACTCTGTTTCATGCAAGAATTCTAAGTCTTTTAAACTTATTCATCTACCTTTCTAGCCCATAGCAAATTTTGTAGTAATAGATGCTGTCCTCTACTGTTGTTAACCTTTTGTGTTTTCTTTCCTTTTTGGAGGCAAGGCCTCACCAATTAGTAGGACTGCAGTGCTGTGCCATCTTGTCCAACTATCTTTTTTAATTGAACATTTTATGTTTTTTAATTTTCTTAGCATATCATATAGCCCATTGCGCTTTTTACTTGTTTTCCTATAGTTTGCATTGTATGTTTATAGTTAATACAAGACTGTGTTAATTCAAGACTGTTTGTGTATGTGTGTGTGTGTGTGTGTGTACATGTGTGCACTTATATGTGTGCTTGTTTGCATATGTGTGGAAACCTGAGTTGACCTCAGATATCATCCTCTTTATTTATTGATGCAGGGTCTTCAAGTTGAATCTGCAGCTTACTGATCTTGTCCAGTACATGAGCCTCTGCCTCCTCAGGGCTGAGATAACAGGCTGAGATGTCTACCTGGCTGGTAAATAGGACGCCAGGATCCAAACTCCAGTCCTCATGCTTGTATAATAAGCACTTTATCCACTGAGCCATTTCTCTTACACCTTCCAAGTTCAGCCTTAAAAACCACTATTGTGTAGCCAGGTACTAGTGGCACACACTTTTAATCTCAGCACTTGGGAGGCAAAGGCAGGTGGATCTCTGTGAGTTTGAAGCCAGCCTTGTCTACAGAGTGAGTTCCAGGATAGCCAAAGCTCTGTAGAAAAAACCTGTTTTGAAAAAAACCAAAACCAAACAACTAAACAAACAAAAAAATCCCAAAACAAAAACAAACAAAAAAACCAAGCCACTATTGTGCTGAAACTCTTTCTTCTTTATGCATTATTATTGACATTCATTTTACTTGTGAAAATACATATATGGAAATATATAAGCATACATATCTAATGTAGTTTTGCCAGTATTAATTTGGGCAAATTGTTAACTGTAAACCAATTAAGAGTTTAAAAAACATGTATTTACTTTAACTGTTTCGCATTTGAGATACTGTTCTTTTCTTTATGTAGACCCAAATTTGTGAGTGTTCTTTCTGTAAAGATCACCTCACCCACTCCTACCCCCTGAGACAGGGTTTCTCTATGTAGCTATGGCTGTCCTGGACTTGCTTTGTAGACCAGGCTGGCCTCAAACTCACAGATTTCTGGGATTACAGACATGTGCCACCATGCTCAGCTTCTATCGAACTTTTTACAATTCTTGCAAAGTATGTTAGATAGCAATGACAATCTCCTCCGTTTCTGTTTTTTTCTTTTTCCCAGCTCATATTCTTAATAATTTTTAATTGTAATGTTTGGAGATTATTAAAAATAAAGATATGTTCTTTTCCACCTAGAATCTTTAAAACCCATTGGAAAGGAGGATGCTTTGAAGTAATGTCCTGAGTAGTGTGCTGAAAGAGGGCATGTTTGAACTCTGTGGTGTAAGAGGTATTTCACAGTCTAATATGCCCTAATTTGTGTGAGTTTATTGAGTACATTTGTAGAGTTCATTCAGATTTTAGTATTCAACCCAGGAAGGCCCAGATTTGATATATAACCCAAGCTGCCCTCAACCTCCTTAGCTCACGGGTATATGCCACCACACCTGGCTCAAGAATTTTCTTAGCTTTCTAAGGAAATAATTTTCTAATTGGTTGAAGTAAGTGTCTTATTTCCTTTAACGTAAATGTTTTCTCTACTCAGTCTTATTTTCATCATAGTTAAAGAGTGAGAGTAAAACTTTATTTTCAGTTTTTACCAATAATTTTGTTAACAAGTTTTATGTGATACAGTTAGAGTGTGTCTACAGTGACAAAAGCATACAACAAACACAGGCAATGAAGCTCTATTTGGAGACTTGATTCTTTTATCTCTCTCTATATGTGTAAAAGGGTGAGTGAGCATGCCTACATACACACACACACGCGCGCGTGCTTATGAGATCTAAGGGCAACACCAAGTGTCCTCTTCAGTGGCTCTCCACCTTACTTTTAAGGAATTTCTTAAAAATTAATTAATTACATTTTCAGTAAAGCTGAAGGCAGTCAGTTGGCTGTGCTGACTTGACTAACTTCTCTCCTAGTTCTGTGTTTACAGACGGTGTGCTGCTGCACCTGCCCTTTTCTCTGAGTACTGGGTGCCTGAACTCACGCTGACACGATGACCACATTGCTGACTCAGCCTTTTGGTCTTTATTTTTAAAATGAGTATCCTATGTCAGATACTGTTCTTTTTTTAAAAAAGGCGGGGGAGGGGGGAGAACCACAGAGAACTGTTTGTGAATTTTTGTTTATTCTTACAGCTTTAGCCGGGCTTCTAATCTTATTAATTATACTAAGTACTTATTCCTTTAACCCCATCATACTATGTACATACCTAAAATTTATTTATTTATTGTCTGCCTGCCTATCTCTATCTATCTATCTATCTATCTATCTATCTATCTATCTATCTATCTATCTGAAACAGGATCTCCTTATGATGAAGTGGTGGCTGTCCTGAAACTCACTATATAGAGCACACTGGCCTCAAATTTGTAGAGATCCACCTGCCTCTGCCTCCAGAGTACTGGGTTTAAAGCCATGTGCCACTATTGCCCATTATTATTAATTTTATTTTTAACAATGTTTTTGTGTCATCTGTGTTTGAGTATGTGGACATGAGTTTGGGAGCAGATGTCAGAGGCATTGGATCCTCCAGATTTAGAGTTATAGGTTTGTAAGTTACCTGACAGGTTTGCTTTTAATCTTGTATTACCCCCCCCCCTTTTTTTTTTCCTTTTTAAAAGACAAGACCCCATGTAGTTCAGGGTAGGCTCAAACTGATTTTACCTCCTGGGTTCTGGGATTATAGGCATGACTGGATTAGTATGGTATGATGTAAGGATTAAATACAAGGCTTTCTGTGTGCTGGGCAAATACTACTACATTTCTGCTCAAATGTGCATAGTTTTATCATGTCAATTACTGTTCCTGCTCCATTTTTTCTTTCTGAGAGAGATCTATGAAGACTAGATGTCCTGATTCTATTTTTGTGTTGAATCCATTTGAATACAGTGCAGTGAATGTAATAGTTACCCAGAATTCTGTTATAAATAGATGGTCTAAAGAAATGAAATATTAACTGCTTAGCACAAATATAGGAGCCAATAATAAATGTGTGTTCTTTCTATTTTGTCCTAAACGGTTTTAAAAAATAATTTGTGGTCCTACATCAAGAGCCATGGGTATAATTCACAAACTGGCTATTTAATATATACAAGGAAGAAAATCTGTAGGTGACATAAGCAGTAGCATAGAACGCATTGTGTGAATGTCTAACCAGAACATCAACTGTGTACATATATGTAATAACAACTTCACGCTTACCCTTGGAGCCACGCATTGTGTTTTTTATCTGAAGGATTGTTTTATACTAGGAGACATTATATATTTAATTTTGAGGGCAAAAGTTCAGTAAGTTGGCATGGTCATATTGGGAGCCCCTCACTGAGCTAAAGATGTCTATTTATTGTGGATGATTAGATTTCAAGCCACGTGATTTAAACTGTCTCTTATCTTAAAACTAACTCGTTAGGGTTAAGTAAAGTTGTGGGGGTCTTAAAGGATTAAAGCGATGTATAATTACGTAAAGTCAGAGGTTAGATTAATTTTTTTTTGTATCCTCCAAGTGCAGGGCATATAACTAGTGATGTTTCACAAAGTACAGATACTTAAGTGCTTTTGGAAGCTTTCTTACTGTGGATTAGATTCTTCTGTGGTCTAGTTACACGGCACATGTGCCACCTAGTGGCTAGAGAATTAACCACTTCGTGATAGATAAAGGTATTTCATGCTCCCTTTTTTCTCCTCTCCACCTTTTTGGCTATAGAGCATTTTGTGACTGAGTGGGACTGATTGTGTTTATTTAGGTCAGGTTTAAAGTTGAGAGGTGTCCAGTTTAATTTCTGTTGCTGTGATAAAATACCCTGACAAAGAGTAACTTAGGAAGAAGGGGGCTTATTTGATATAGAGTTTCAAGTTACTGTCCATTGTTTCAGAATAGTCAAGGCCAGAACTCAAGGAGCTAGTCACATCATATTCACAGCCAAGAGCAAAGAGAGAATATATCTTTGCTTGCTTGCTTTCAGCTTTCTTCTTTTAGAAAAATATTTGCCATTAATGCTTTGGATTACTTATATTTAAAGATTCATTTATTTTTATTTTTGTGTATATGGATATTTGTGTGTGTGGATCCATGTATGTCTTTGTACCATATACATGCCTGATGTTCACAGAAGTCAGAAGAGGGTGCTGAATCCCTGGAACTGGAGTTACAGGTAGTTTTGAGTTGCTGTGTGTTGGTGCAGTAAGCACTCTTAACCACTGAGCCATCTCTCCAGCATTTTCTGCCATTCTCAGCTATTTTTCTTTTCTCTGGTCAGTGGTACTACCTACAATGTACAATACCTACAATCCTATGTCATTTTACAATTATGAAAATCTCCCACCTACATTGCTATAGGCACCCTGAACTAGACGATTCCTCATCAAGACTGTTCCCAGATGATTATAGGTTGTATCAAGTTGTTAATTAAAACTGTATTCATGAGCAACAACTGTTTCCATAGGAAGTGATGTCATACGCATGAAGTTGATGTCCATTGTTTTACTCTATTGATCCCTACCTTGGTGTGTTTGTTTGCTTTCACTGTGTAGCCCTGGCTGTCTTAGAGCTCACTATGTAGACCAGACTGGCATCACTATGCCTGGCATCCCACACATTGACTTTTTGGCAGGGTCAGATTGAATCAGGAGACCATCAGTTGGCCATGAGCTCTAGGGATCTGCTTTTCTCTGCTTCCCAAGTGATGGGCTTTATAGACACTCAGCTTTTTATGTGGATTCTGGAGATCTGACTTCAAGCCTTAATTCTTGCATAGCAGGACTTTACTGACTGAGCCACCTTCCATGCTGTCTTCTTCCAGTTTCAGATAAGAAAATTGTTATTTCTGTCTTCTTCAAATTGGAATGCATGTAACTGAACAAATAAGACCCCATGAAAAGCAAAACGTGGCCAGTTAAATGAGCTGGAATATTTTATCACTGGGCTTCACTTAGTCATCCAGACATGCTCTGTATGAGATCACAGGTTGGATCTTTAGTTGGTAACATCCCAGCTACAGCATTATGTTTCACTTCTCAATACCAAACTGACAATTTTTGAAGTGTAGGACTAGGAAAAGCAGAGGGGTCATAGAGGGTATAATTTTCTGCTTTGAGTGGGACAGATAGTAAGATCTAACTTATTTTACCATATGAAGAGTATAAGATAGATTAGTAAATTTAGGGGTACTTATTATGTTTTGTGGTTGGAACTTTTGCTTTCTAGGAAGCAGTTTCAATATTCGTTTTTGCTAATTAAACATTGAAAAGTCAAACCAAAAAAATCTAGACCAGAAATAAGACCCACTTTTTATCAAATCCTTCAGCTTCTTTAGCAACTCCATGTTAGGATCCTGGATACAGCCACTGGACTGAGAAAGAGAACACTGAGCGCCAGCCTTGATATTACTGTCGTAGATTAGAACTGGTCCTGGATCCATTTCTTAAAGAGAAGTAGACCCAGCCATGTAAACGTGCACATTCATGTTTACAGCTTCTGAAGCATTGTTTCCATGTCCCTTTTATGTGTACACTCCTCTTGGCCTTACCCCTGGTCACTTAATGCACTAAATATATCCCACAGACTTTTTGATGTCCCACTTATGAAGTGCTTCCATAAAGCCATTTTATAGAGGTCATTGTCTAGTATTTTGTGCAAAGCACAGAGGCAGAGTTGCTAACAGAATGGGATTTCTTTCTCTCTTTGGGAAAGCTGAAGAGAGCAGGCAACATAAAGTAACTTCTGACTTCTAACTATCTCACTGTATAGACTCTGGTTACTCTTTGCTTTCTAAGTCACTACTTCAGGTTCCTGCCACATCAAAGATTAGTACCAACATAAAAAGCATCAGCTATTTTCATTTTAAAATCCCATTGTTACTGACTCATTGTCTGATAAGCAAGACACTTAATTTTTTGAAGATTTTTGTTATGCCAGTTTCTATTCCTGATACTAATGTCTGTGTTAACTCGTGTGAAGTGAATTGCTCTGATAGAAACGTTGAAAATATAGCAGTTGGTTATATAAAACTAAATTTTCTCTTACATGGTCTGAAAAAATTGATCCTTCCTCCCTGTTCTTCTTCTCTTTTCCTCCTGCTGTGCTTCTCTGGTGCCACAGTAGTCTCCTGTGGAGACCAGAGTACAACTTGGTGGAGTGTTTTCTCTTTCCATCTTTATATGGGTTCTGGGATTGAACTCAGGTTACCAGGCTTGCATATCAAGGTTTTCATCCACCAAGATATCTTACTTGACCCTCATGTAGTATTTTGTTCATGAAAGGTTGTGTTGATGAGATTTCGTTGCTCTCTGTGTGATTGCTTATGAACTTGATTTTATCTGTCCTAATTCTTTGCCATTTCTTGGAGCATTGCTCTCATTGGCAGCTTTGTGGCTTGGGTTAGCTGTTCGGTCTGTTTTAGTCCATTGGAAAGAAAAACATAAATTTACCAAGAGCAAATACTTTGCTTTATTTGGTGTGGTGGAGAAATGGCATAGTTGCTACCTGTTTTGTGACTTGCTAAGCAACTGACATGCGTAGCTGTGTGTATGGTCTCTAATTGATCGAGTTACATACAATAAAACTGGAGGATGAGCTTCTATTTTGCACATTGGTGTTTTTTTGTTTGGATATGACTTTGTGCTTTATTTTCTACATCTTTCAAGTTCTCTACACACTTTTGGTCTGTATACTTAGTTGGGTTACATATGTTTTCTCTCATTTGTGATCTGTACATCTAGTCATGGGTTCACTTATCAATATAAATTTATAATTTCATTGTAATAATTACATTTTTAGTCTCTTTATATTTGATATAAATATATGCTTTATTGATTTGATGCTAAGTATCTTATATGCAAAATTTCTGTAGGGTAATCAGGATACCTTGACAAGCCTCAGAAACAATGGCCATTTTTTTTTTCTATTTCCATTATTAAAAAGGATATTGCTTCCCCTCCACCTCCTTGAAACAGGGTTTCTCTGTGTAGCCCTGGTTGGCCTGGAACTGTAGACCAGGCCTTGAACTGACAGATCCACCTGCCTTTGCCTCCCAAGTTCTGGGATTAAAGGTGTATGTCACCATGCCGGGTTTGGCTTTGTGCTGTTTTAGCTATGAAAACCCAAACTATTGTTGCTTCATGTCATTAATATTATTTGCTAGAATTAGTACTTTTTATAACTAACAGCTTTCATAATTATTTAATTTTTTTCTCCCAAATATTTTCTTAAAATTTATGTTGACTTTAGGCGATACTTATAAAAATAAGGGAGATAAAATTGAAGTTGTGATGTGAGAGGTGAGAGTTGAAGTTTCAAGCTGTTAAGACAGCTATGTCTAGTGTGTTGTAAAGTATGGTCTGGGATATTCGTGAGGACCTAATGCTGTATATACAGGCTTAAAAGTTATTAAGCCCAGAGGAGATTGCTGCAACCCAGATAATAATTAAGTTCTGCAGCTAAAGGGCTGTACTTGCATTTGGGAGTCCAAAGAAATCAACTGAAGACGAGACAGTAGATTATTATTTTATTCATTCATGTCTTCCTTCCTTCCTTCCTTCCTTCCTTCCTTCCTTCCTTCCTTCCTT
>NW_026592118.1:12220760-12226116 GCF_907164565.1 Psammomys obesus
CCTTCCTTCCTTCCTTCCTTCCTTCCTTCCTTCCTTCCTTCCTTCCTGCCTTCCCTCCCTCCCTCCCTCCCTCCCTCCCTCCCTCCCTCCCTCCCTCCTTTTCTCCTTTTCTCCACTCTCTCCTCTCTATCTCTCCTCTCACACACACACACTCTCTCTCTTTCTCTTTCTGTTCCTCCCCCTTCCCCTCTTTCTTTCTGGGTTTTAGTTCCAGGCTGTCCTGGAATTTGCTATGTATCAGAGGGTAACTTAGAACTCACTGTCCTTTTGTCTTAGCCTCTCAAGAACTGTGTTTTACAGGCATGGACACCTTGTCTGAACTCAAGCTACTTGATCCTCATAAACAGTTTTATGGAGCATACCATAGAGCATAATTTGACAAATGAATAAAAGAGAAATGCCCTTTATATAATATTTAAATACCTGTCAGGTGATCAAATTGGTACTTGAGCCATGATTTATAGGTTTGTTCATTTGTTTGGGGACTGTGTAGAAAGATCTAAATAAGTTTTCAATTAGAAAATAAGGATTTGTCTAAGATTGTGGAATTGTGTCAGGAGCATTGGTAGTGGAGGGATGTCCCTTTATTCTGGTAATGCAGTGTGAAAGACAATAGACATCTTTTTATTTAATGAGAAGAGTGTTGGGGTAGAGGTGTTTTAAAAACCTCACAGGAGCTGGAGAGATGGCTCAGTGGTTAAGAACACTTGTTGCAGTTGCAGAGAACCTAGGATCGGTTCCCAGCACTCACATAGTTGGCCACAGCCATCTGTCACTGCAGTCTAGGGTATCTATTCTTTCTTCTGGCCTCCAAGGGCACATACATATATGCAGACAAAATACTCACACACATTTTTAAAAAGTAAGATAAAAGTCTCAAAATAATGCTTCCTCAAAAGTATCTATAAAGTTTCTGGAGTTTGAGTTCTGAGGAGAATTTTAAAAGGCAGCAGAATCAAGGAACTGTCTCTCTGTCTCTTTTAAGATTTATTTATTATTTATATAGTATTTTGCCATACACACCAGAGAGGGCACCAGATCTCACTATAGATAGTTATAAGCCACCATGTGGTTGATGGGAATTAAACTCAGAACCTTTGGAAGAACAACCCGTGTTCTTAACTCTGAGCCATTCATCTCTCCAACCCAGGAGCTGTCTCTTTACATATAAATACTTAGCTTTTAGAATGGCAGGTGACTAGGATGCATACTGATTGTATCAAATTAATAGTCTCAGTTTATAAAATGTGAAGAAACGTAAATGAACCACATTGAAATACATTTACTTTATAGATTAACTGTACTTTCCTTAGAATGAGCTTTCAAACAGTTATTTCTAGTGTGGAACTTCCTTGAGTCAATTGTACTTTGGTCTCAAGGCACAGTGAGCCATCGCTTATGCAATTCTGATGATTATTTTACAGTAGCAAACTGACACTAATTGTATTTATTAACTTTCTCTATTTGTGAAGTGTTGTCATTTGTTTTACTTTTTCCATATGTGTGTATATATGTATGTGTGTATGTATGTATGTATGTATGTATGTATGTATGTATATATGCATGTGCTTTGTAGATAAATTCTTCAGTGATTGAACACAAAATGACTCTCTATATCCTCTTGTTTACTGTGACACAGAAATCAAAGAACAGCCAGTGGAAGAGGATGCTGAAGCAGAAGTGGATAGCAGCAAACAGCCAGTGTCAAGTCTTCAGCGGTCTGTGTCTGAGGAATCTGCAAACTCCCTGGTCTCTGTTGGTGTAGAAGCCAAAATCAGGTCAGACAATGAAGACAGCTAAATTAGAGACGGTTGACAGGGGAAAGGGTGGTGAATTGACTGTAGAGAAAGCACAGGGAGACAGAGTTTAGGATTTGGATGGGATTTTATCTTAGTACCTTTAAGTTTGAGCTCCACATCTCCCTGTGTAGTTGGCGTAGAAGATGGCTGTGCAGTGTACTTGGTTAGTGGAGAGTAGAGAGTACACTTCGATGTTGCACTATTAGATTGACATTACCTATATGTTGTTCCTGACTGAAGAAACTAAGGAGCTAAGAGCACCTTATAAGAATTAAATTCTGTGGGGACTGAGAAACAGTTCTTTCAGAGGAACCAAGTTTGGTTCCTAGCACCAGCATGGTTACTTAAACTGTTTATAACTCTAGTCCAGGGGATTCTGGCCTGTGGATACCCAAGCACACATGTGATACATATACATAACATGTAGGTAAAACACATTTTAAAAAGCTGTTAAAAAAAGTAATTTCTGATATTTATACCCTTAACATACTTAAAATCTTTTTTTGTTTTTCAATTTTATTTTATGTGCATTTGTGTTTTGCTTGCATGTGTGTCAGTGTGAAACTGTCAGATCTTGGAGTCACAGACAGTTGTGAGCTGCCATGTGAGTGCTTGAATTTGAACCCAGGTCCTCTGGAAGAGTGTTCCTAACCGCTGAGCCATTGCTCCAGCCCCAACACATTTATAATCTTATCCTATCTTCATTCTTTAAGAAAGGACCCCTCTCCATCCAAACTAAGTAACTAAATAAAATTGTAACAACAAATTAAAAGAAATGGGACTGGTGAGATGGCTCAGAAGATAAAGGTACTTGCCGCTAAGCTTGATGACCCAAGTTTTATCTTCAGGAAAGAGCTGACTCAGTACAGTGTCTTCTGACTGATCTGTATGCACATGTGCTTGTACACACAAAATAAATAATGTAATGATAAAAGTGGGTTTTTTTGTTTGTTTGTTTTCTTCCCCAAGACAGGGTTTCTTTTTGAGGCTCTTGCTGTCCTAGAACACTCTGTGTAGACTAGGCTGCCCTAAAAGTCAAAGATCCGTCTGCCTCTGCCTCCTGAGTGCTGGGATTAAAGGTGTGTGCCACCACTGCCTAGGTGTAAGTTTTTTTTTTATGATAAGGACATTTTAAAAAGTAATTAAATATGGGATATTATAACCTATCAGTTCAGCTTTCATGTCTTATATTTTTTTGGCTTCTATTTTGAAGTCCTCAATAAGACTATGAAAGTATTGGCTATTTGAATATTCTCAGTCTTTTAAAATGTGTTCATTGTTTTGCTTTTGGCATTCTTCCCTCCTCATTTTACCCTCTGTAGAATCTTGTGAAGATGCTCCACCTTTGTATTTTGAAGGTTGTTGAGTATCCTGTCTGCCTTTTGCCTTTCTTTTCTTCTCAGGAAAGTGCATCTAATTTGATAGCTCTGAGTCTTGCTTTTGTCCTTATGAGCCACAAATTCAGTTCCCAGTAAGGCCGCATTCCTGAAACCTTCTCCCTGTCTAGGTAACCCCTCCACTTAGAAGCATATTACATACAACACCCATAGTGTATTCCGAACTGTTCTTTATGCTGCCTCTTCCTCTGTTCTCTCTCTGCTTCTTCCTCTGCCTCCTCATTCAACAAGTGACACCAATATTTACCCTGTTGCTTAGGAGTTGGTCCCTGATTGGTCTTATCTTCATAGTTAGCCCTCACAATCTCTTTTCATCTTGATTTGGTGTGCTGACTTGGTTGAATCTATTGTCTTTCAGATACTATGATTATCTTTTTATTTTCTTTCTCCTTCTCATTACCTTTCCGCAGTCTAATTTAGTTGTAAAAATTATTATCAAATGTTAGTTAGATCTGGTTGTCACTAAGTTTAATGGCAATTATATTTAAATGTGACATTTTGGTTGTAGTTAGCATTTCAGGTCCTTTCTTGTTTCTGTGATGGCTGGTCCTGGTGGTCTGTCCTCAGGTTTAACTTCTACTGCTTCTGAATAAACTCTATCCAGTTTCTGTTATTTCTTTGGAGTTTTTGTGTCATCTGTCACAAGAGTTACCTTTTGAGAGAGTCCTCCTTCTGAATTCTTTAACTTTAGTATGAGTGTAGGTGGAAAGTATATTTCAAAGGTATTAATTTTACTTAGTTCACTTCCCCCAATATTTTAGAGGTTTAAATATTTTCTAAATAAAAGAGTAGTACGTTGCTGGGCTTTGGTGGCACATACCTTTAATCCCAGCACTCATGACACAGAGGCAGGCAGATCTCTTAAGTTCCAGGCCAGCCTAGTCTACAGAGTTCCAGTACAGCCAAGGCTACACAGCCCTGCCTTGAAAAAAGAAATGAGTAGTATGTTTTACAAATTTCAGATCTCGAAATGAAGCCTTTATCAATTTTGAGTTGAGTTTTGCATATGGTGGTTTTATTTCTCTGCATTTGGCTTTCCAGTTTTCCTATCACTAATCATTGAAAACTAATTTCAGCTGGGTGTGGGGGCGCATGCCTACAATCTTAGCTCTTGGGGAGGCAGAGGCAGGTGGATTTCTGTGAGTTGGAGGCCAACCTAGTCTACAAAGCGATTCCAGGACAGCCAAGACTACACAGAGAAACCCTATCTTGGAAAAAAAAACAAAACAAAAAACAAAAAAAAGAAAACTCCTTATTTCTTCATTGTGTAAACTTGCCATTTCTGGCAAACACAGACTAGGTAGTAAATGGATTTATTTTTCAGATTCCTATCTTGTTTCATAGGTGATACATAGTTTTATAATCCCTTTGTGCTTTGAAGTTGGAGGACATGATGCCTTTAGCTTTGTTGTCCTCTTCTTCCCTTTGTCATCTTCCATCAGGGTCTCAGTACGTAACCCATGCCAGCATGGAACTTGCATTCCTCCACCTTCAGTTTCCTGAGTGCTGGCATTACAGGCATGTGGATTATATTGGCTTTTAAAGTTTGTTCTTTATAATTAAATTTTTTTTTTACGTTTGTGGTTCCAAGTTTATAAATCTTGTGTTACTTGCCTAAACTTACATAAAATTATTTTTTATTGGTTGTTGTGATTGAGATTATTTTCTGATTTTTCAAATAGCTTATTAATTCGCATAAGAAGCACTACTGATTTTTGTATGTTGATTTTGTGTCCTGTAACTTGACAATGTTTTTTAGTTCTGACAGTTTTTGGATGCAGCCTTTATAGTTTTGATTGTATACATTAGGTTTTGTCATCAGCAAATATTAATAATTTTACTTCTTAGGATGCTTTTTATTTAATTATGTTGCCAAATTAGGTTAGCTTATGATTTTGCCATTATATTAAAAAAAAGTAGGAAGAGTAAGCATTCATTATTTTATTATGTAGTTATTTCTGTCCATTCTAGGAAACTTGTTTGCACTTTGTCAGCCTTGTTTTCCCAGAGATATTTTTAAGGAATTGTGCTCTGATTTTTTGGTCATATTTATCTTGTTAATTTCTATTGTGCTATTCCAAATCTGCTCTCTTTTAAACATCTTATCTATCTAATCTATCTATCTATCTATCTATCTATCTATCTATCTATCTATCTATC
>NW_026592118.1:12226126-12247369 GCF_907164565.1 Psammomys obesus
ATCTATCTATCTATCTATCTATCTATCTATCTATCTATCTATCTATCTATCTATCTCTATCTACCTATCTCTCCCTCCTATGCAAGTGTTTTGTTTGCATGCATGTATGTGTAGTACACGTGTGCCATGGATGGTTGTGAGTTGCTGTGTGCGTGCTGGCAGCTAGACTCTGGGACAACAGGTCTGAAGCCACTGACGTATCTCTCCAACTCCTAGTCTTCTTTCTTCTGTTGTTCTGTCTATGTCCTCTTTGAAATTTGGTCAGCCTTTTTTGTAGAAAACTTAAATTAACATCTAAACTTTTAATTTCTATAAGTTTATAACTGTTCTTTTGATTCGGATTTTAGCTTCATTTTATATACTTTGATTTGCATTTTGACCAAAAGGATTATTATCTGTTTGATACTGATAATTTCTAATACATTAGGTTTTGCAGCCTAATATGTTATCTATTTTTAGAATATTTTCTTTCTTTATTAAAAAGTACAAGTGTGTCAGACATAGTGAGGAGGGACAATTCTTATAGTGAATTCAGGCCAGCCTTTTGTTACACACTAAATAGTAAGACCCTCTCTATCACACACAGTAGTGCTGTGATGAGTGTGTGTGTGTTTACATTCATCAGTTCATGCATATTCATAAAAATATTGTAGAGGAGAAGTTCTGTAAGGTGTGTTATTATAATTGTTTCTTTTTAAGTTTAGTAGACTTTATTTTCACAATAATGTTTTTACTGAGGATTTGAGCAGATATTGCAGAATATTCTTGTTTGTGTCCAGTACTTTAGTATTGTGCAGTAGTGTGTCATCTTTGTTGCAGGTAATATATCAATATTTTTACATTTCTTTTAAACTGAAGCTCTTAGTTTACATTTTGGCACACTCATGATGAGATAAGAGTTTGTTGGTCTTCACGGATGGATAATGTCATGTGTTTGCTCTAACATCCTCATAGAGACTAGCCTCAGAGTATTAAAGGCTTTATTTTCATCCAGCTAGTTTTCCAAGTCCTTTAATCCATTAACAACTCAAAAACTTACTAAACCTTTTCTTATTTTTCTTCATACATACTGTGTGGTACATATATATGTATATAGTATATATATAAAGGATGTTTATAAAATACTAAATAAACATTGTTAGCATAGGCCTTACAGAGTCCAGGTATTTGGTTGTCAGATTTAATATTTAGGTTTTCTTTTGACATGCATACTTGGATTTAATACTTACGTTTATTTTGAGGAGGCTGAGTGAATAAAGTATTTGCCATGCAAGTATGAGGACCTGAGTTTGTATCACCAGAACCTATATAAAGCAGGATTTTGTGGTACACCATTCTGTAATCCCAGTGCTCCTATGGGAGATGGGAGATGGAGACACTAAAATCCTTGGAACCTGGCTAACAGTTAAGCTGGTGTACACATTGGGAAAAATCCAGAGACCCTATCTCAAAAAAGTAGAAAGCAAAGAACAATACCTTAGATTGTCCTACAGCTTCCACATGCATTTTATGCCATACTCATGCTACTGTTCACACATGAGAATCCATACCTGGATCCACAAAGATATTTTTAAAAATTCATGCTGTGTTTAGAGCTACTTCAGTAGTAGAGACTTATGTAAAGCTTTGGGTTTGATTCTTAGTACCCCAACAATAAGTAAATAAATAAATAAATAATTAAAACCACTTCAAAGGGACTAGAAAGGGGGCTCAGTGGGTAAGATTCCTTGCTGCTTTTCCAGAGGACCTAAGTTCAGTTCCTAATACCAGTGTTGAGTGGTTAATCGCAGTCTGTAACTCCAGCTCCAGATCTGATCTAATGTCCCTTTCTGACATTGATAGGAGCCTATAGACACATTACAGATACCTGCATGTAAATAAATTTAAATCTTGCCTTCATCCCAGGCATGCAAGGATGGATCAGTATACAGAAATCCATCAATGTAATCCATCATATAAACAAACTGAAGGAGAAAAACCACATGATCATCTTCTTAGATGTGGAAAAAGCAATCAACAAAATCCAACACCCATTTATGTTTAAAGTCTTGGAGAGATCAGGGATACAAGACACATACCTAAACATAGTAAAGACAATAAACAGCAAGCCTAGAGCCAACATCAAACTCAATGGAGAGAAACTTGTAAGAATCCCACTGAAATTAGGGACAAGGCAAGGCTGCCCACTGTCTCCATATCTCTTCAACATAGTACTTGAAGTCCTAGCTAGAGCAATAAGAAAACTAAAGGAGATCAAGGGGATGCAAATCGGAAAGGAAGAAGTCAAAGTATCATGATTCGTAGATGATATGATAGTATACATGAACAACCCCAAAATTCAACCAGAGAACTCCTTCAGCTGATAAACACCTTCAGCAAAGTGGCTGGATACAAAATCAACTCAAAAAAATCAGAAACCCTCCTGTATACCAAAGACAAAAGGGCCAAGAAAGAAATTAGGGAAACAACACCCTTCACAATAGCCACTAATAACATAAAGTACCTTGGTGTGACTCTAACCAAGCAAGTGAAAGACCTGTTTGAGAAAAAATTCAAATCTCTGAAGAAAGAAATTGAAGATAGATGGAAAGATCTCCTGTGCTCATGGATAGGTAGGATTAACATAGTGAAAAATGGTCATTCTGCCAAAAGCAATCTACAGACTCAATGAAATTCCCATCAAAATACCAACACAATTCTTTTCAGACCTTGAAAGAAAAATACTCAACTTCATATGGAGAAACAAAAAAACCCAGAATTTCCAAAACGATTCTGTACGACAACAGATCATCTGGAGGTATCTCCATCCCTGATCGCAAGCTGTACTGCAGAGCAATAGTAATAAAAACTGCATGGTATTGGCATAGAAACAGAATAGTGGATCAATGGAATTGAATAGAAGACCCACTAATAAACCCACACACCTATGGATACTTGATTTTTGACAAAGAAGCCAAAACCATTCAATGGAAAAAAAGACAGTATCTTCAACAAATGGGGCTGGTTCATCTGGATGTCTACATGCAGAAGACTGAAAGTAGATCCATATTTATCACCCTGCACGAAACTAAAGTCCAAGTGGATCAAAGACCTGAATGTAAAACCAGCACATTAAGTTGGTTAGAAGAAAAAGTGGGGAAGACCCTAGAACTCATTGGCACAGGAAACAACTTCCTGAACAGAACACCAACAGCACATGCTCTAAGATCAACAATCAACAAATGGGACCTCATGAAACTGAAAAGCTTCTGTAAAGCAAAGGACACTGTCGTCAAAACAAAATGACAGCCTACAGACTAGGAAAGGATCTTCACCAACCCTACATCTGACAGAGGGCTAATATCCAGTATATATAAAGAACTAAAGAAGTTAAAAAGCAACAAATCAAGTAATCCAATTAAAAAATGTGGTATGGAGCTAAACAGAGAACTCTCTGTAGAGGATTGTAGAATGGCAGAAAATCACTTAAAGAAATGCTCAATGTTCTTAGTAATCAGGGAGATGCAAATCAAAATTACCCTGAGACCTCACTTTATACCCATCAGAATGACTAAGATCAAAAAACTCAAGTGACATCACATTCTGGAGAGGTTGTGGAGAAAGGGGAAACCTCCTTCATTGCTGGTGGGAATGTAAACTTGTACAACCACTTTGGAAATCAATCTAGCGCTATCTCAGACAATTAGGAATAGTGCTTCCTCAAGATCCAGCTATACCACTCCTAGGCATATATCTAAATGATGTTCAAGTGCACAACAAGGACATTTGTTCAACCATGTTTGTAGCAGCTTTATTTGTAATAGCCAGAACTGGAAACAATGCACATGTCCATCAACGGAAGAATGGATACAGAAATTGTGGTACATTTACACAATGGAATGCTACTCAGCAATTAAAAACAAGGAACTCATGAAATTTGCAGGCAAATGGTGGGATCCAGAAAAGATCATCCTGAGTGAGGTATCCCAGAAGCAGAAAGACACACATGGTATATACTCATTTATAAGTGGATACTAGACCTTTAAGACAAGACAGCATAAACATACTAAAATCTGTACACCTAAAGAAGCTAAACAAGACCCAGGGTAAGAAGATCAATCCTTACTTAGAAAGACAAATAGGATGGACATTGGAAGCAGGAGAAAACGAGAAGCAGGATAGGAGCCTACCATAGAGGACTGAAAGACTCTACATAGCAGTGTATCAAAGCAGATGCTGAGACTCATAACCAAGCTTTGGGCAGAGTGCAGGGAATCATATGAAAGAAGAGAGCGTTAGTAAGAGCTGGAGAGAACAGGAGCTCCACAAGGACCAAATATATCTGGGCACAGGGGCTTGCCTGAGACTGATTCTCCAACCCGAGACCATGCATGGATATAACCCTAGAACCCCTGCTCAGATGTACCCCATGGCAGCTCAGTATCCAAGTGTGTTTCCCTAGTAAGGGGAACAGGGACTGTCTCTGGCATGAACTCTATGGCTAGCTCCTTGACCTCCCCACCCCCCTGTGGGAGGAGCAGCCTGGCTAGGCCACAGAGGAGGACATTGCAGCCAGTCCTGGTGAGACCTGATAAGCTAGGGTCAGATGGAAGGGGAGGAGGACTTCCCTTATAAGTGGACTTAGAGAGAGGCAAGGAGGAGATGAGGGAGGGAGGATAGGATTGGGAGGGAATGAACGAGGGGGCTACAGCTGGGACACAAAGTAAATAAACTGTAATTAATATAAAAAATAAAAAATAATATGTATAAGGAAACATTTAAAACAAGGATCCTCTGAAAACTTATCCTAACTGAGAGACTAAAGAGATTTGACAGCTAAATACAAAGTAGTGATCCAGATGAGAGTCTAGTAACTGTGAACTTCAACAGTATTGAGGTCAATATTCACTTGCTAGTTGTAGCAACCACATTTGCTTATATTTGTTCTCATGGGGACACTGTTTATATATGTGGGGTTAAAATAGTGTCTTTATATCATCACATGAAATCTTCTATAAATTTAAAATGTTCTCAAGAAATCTGTTAAGTTTAAACATGTTCTCACAGAAAAAAAATTAAATCTTCCAATAAATTATGCTATAGAGAAGTAGAATTGCAAATATATATAATCATAATATAGTGTCTGGAAAATATAGTTAAAAAACTTAGTTTAAAATATAACTAAGGTCATTGCATAAAGCTACTTTTTCCTTCACTGTCTTCCTTCCTTAATTTTTACCAGTGAACAGCTCTGCGCTTTTTGTTACTGTGGGGAGAAAAGTTCCTTAGGACAAGGAGACTTGAAACAATTCAGAGTAACACCTGGACTTATCTTACCTTGGAAAGATCATCCTTCTAACAAGGACATCGATGACAACAGCAGTGGGACCTGTGAGAGAATACAGAACTCAGCTCCACGAAGACAAAGAGGACAGAGAAAGTAAGCAATTTTGAATTATTAATTTATAATTGTGGTTGTTAGTATTGAACAGGATTTTATTCTATTTTACATATTTATATAGAACTTTTTGATTTACCCCTGACCCAGCAAACGGTTGTTTTCTCCTTTTTTTTTAAAATTTTTTTTTATTTTACATGATTGTTATCAAAATTAGTATGATAACAAAAGTTTCTCTGGAAGAAAATATAATAAAGACAGCATAAGCCAGAGGGGTGCAGATGGAATTTACAAATGGAAGGAAGAAAACATAATGAAGTAGTTATCCCTTTCCTTCTTGCCTACTGGCTTTTATTTGTAAGAATGCAATGTTGTACCCAAACCAGAGTTTCAACACTATTCATATTCCTCTTATCATCCATTCATTCTGTCATTTATTTTTTATTCTCAGTTTATGAATACATATGTTTTGGAGGATATTGAGCTAGCCTATAACCTCATTAAAATATGTCACTTCCTTCTTTGCCTTTGTTTTCATCCCTGTTATAGAATGTACTATTAAAAAATTAAAATGTTGGGAGGGAATGAGGGAGCGGGATACAGCTGGGATACAGAGTTAATAAAATGTAACTAATAATAAAAAGATAAAAAAAGGAATTTATAAAAAAAGAATAAATGCAAAAAAAAATTAAAATGTTTACATGGCTATATGTCAACATGTTAAGAGCACTTGCTGTTCTTTGTAGAGGACCAGAGTTTGGTAGTCTGTACTCAGGTTAAAAGGTTCACTACCAGCAGTAAGGAACTTCAGGATATTCTACTCTCTCTTCTAGCTTCTCTTGACACCCTCACACATGTGTAATTACAGCCTCACACATGTGCATGTACACACACGCACATATACACACACCCTTTAAAAAATTAATTTATGGTCTGGAGAAATGGCTAGGTTGTACTTACTGCTCTTACAGAGCACCTGTATTCTATTCCCAGCATTCATGTGGTGGCTCACAACTTCAGTTCTATGGTATCCAGTGTCCTCTTTTGACTTGCACAAGTTCTCATACACTTGTGGTATGCACACACACGTATCTTGCACACACAATAAACAAATAATTAAAATTAATTTAGCTTGGAATCCTGACCAATTCTGTCTTTTGAGGGTGACGATATAATTTTCCAAGAGTCTCTTTGTCTTTTATGGATGTTTAAGTGTTAAAGAATGTTGTGCTCTCCTATCATTTAAAATTGCTACCGTATTTGAAAATTCAAAGTATAAAGTGAAATGTAAGATTTTTTTTTTCATAAAGAATTTGAAGTTGGGATGATTTAAGGAAGCTTAGAGGTGTTGTATTTGTAGTTATGATTTTTCTGCTTTCAAGGTAGGTCATATGTAAGAACCTTACTTTTGCTATCAACTGAATTCTCACATGTTAATATGATATACCAAAAGTCCAGCAAGCTTATAATGTCTATCAGTAGTTAGCAAATATAATGGTGTAGGTCAGGCTATATCTTACATTTCTGTGTTCTGTCTTGAATAATGACAATTATACATTCTTTTGTAGGAAATAGAATTTGGCATTATTTATTTATTTTATAAACAATTTTCTATTAAATTTTGAATGAAAAAATTTATGAGATTGGATAATTTTATAAAAGTAGATAAAGCTTAATAAAAGTTGAAATTAATTAGTACTTACTAAGTTTATTAAATAATAATAAAAAGTTCATTAGTGTATGCAGAGAATGTTTGGCAATCTTGTAAGGGTAGATAGTTTAATTTAGCTTAGTAAAATGTATGTTACTACTGAAGTATAAATAGCTAATTAATTTTGATCTTTCTGTGTATGTTTATAGCTTGAAATTTTGTGAGTATTTCAATTGGCTTCTCCTTTTTAAATTGTTACTGTTTTAAATTATATGTCTTTATGTGTGTCTCTGGTCATAGGTTCTCTGGTAAGTTTTAGGCAGTTATGAGCTGCCTCACATGTGTACTGGAAACTGAACGCAAATTCTCTTAGTTGCCGAGCCATCTCTCCAGCCTGCAACTGGCTTCTCAATCTCTTTCCTGCTGTCATCCTTTTTGTTGACATAATACATGGGAATGCTGAATTTGACTAAGCTTTTGGCTAGGAACTGATAAGCAATAGACTGGTTGGTCATGCCATTGATTTTATTCATTTATTTGTTTTTTTTTTAATTTCTCTTGCCGTTAATATGCTAAACACAATGTAGTGTTTACTCTGCTTTTTTTTTTTTCCCCAATAAAATAGCAAAGGTAGTAATAAACAGGGCATTTGTAGAATTGGAGAGAGGAGTTTTCAATAGCCAATTATTCAAATTTGAATTTAAAGTTATTATAGCATTTTCAACATTTCAGTGCATTTGTAATGCTAAACTGAAATTACCAGTTATTTTAAATATATTTGATAATTAAATGTACTTATTGAGCTATGTTGTTCCTTTTTTCTTACAGTAATTCCAGGTATAAAAAGTTTAATATCTTTAGTTATTATGCTAATTTTCTCTTTAATAGGACTCATGATAAATATCCAGCATTTAAAAGTCCAGTGAGTTATAACCTATGTCCTATAGTGACTTACTGTAAAATCTCATGACCTTAAGCATTAGATTTTTAGGGGGAAGTTTTAGTGGTAATTATTTTATTTTCCATATTTAATATTGAATATAATAATTGTTTTTACCAAATGGTGTTAAGTAATAGCTAGTGTTATGGTTTGCCAGGCCCCAAGTCTTCCATGTCATAAACATTTCATTCAACATTGTTCTTTACTTTTTTCTCTTATGCTATCTTTCTTATTTCCCAGGCCTTTAGTGTCAGTTTTGCTTTTAATTGGTGAGGGGCAGTCTTGAGATTAATTCAACATCATGCCACAAAGCAGCTGTTGACATCTGTCATGGGACCACGAGGAAGCTGCAGCTCACATTTTTACTTCCTTTTTAATACTCAAACAGGTTTTCATTTTTCCTGGGAAATATTCTGTTTGCACACTAAGTTACTTGCCAATTCTGTGTTAAGATAATGCATGTTAAAATTTTCTCATGTTTTACATGTAAAACTGAAAAAAAAAACCCATTTCGTTATATTTCTTAAAACATGGGTTCATGGATAGAATGAGTTATGTATGTTAACGAATGGAAAAAAAATGATTTTATAACTACAATTGTCATAATTTCTTAACTGTTGCTTACATGAAATAGTGTAATATCCACTTTAATATTGTGAATAATAAGAACAATGGATTCTTCAAATTTTTGTGGCTGTAACCTGGTAATTAGAGCTGATTTGAGATACCTTCTACTCATTGTTATAAAATGATATGATTTTTCTAGTTGTTCTTTCACAGCTTGTATCTTATGTAATTTTCTTTTAGAGAGAGATCTCCCCAGCAGAATGTAGTTTCTTGTGTAAGTGTAAGCACCCAGACTTCTTCTGAGGATCAGGCTGGCAAGTTGTGGGATGAACTGAGTCTGGTTGGCCTTCCAGATGCCATTGATGTCCAAGCCTTATTTGATTCCACAGGTAGGGACCTCTCTTCAGTAACAGTTTCCACTTGATTCTGGGATCATTTATATTTTGCTGCTTTTTCAATAGTAAATTCTAGAAATAAGTAGGATCATCTAAGTAGGACACAAAAAGTGCTATAGTTAAGTTGGCTTGATTAGGCATTTGATTATCATAGGTATTTGACAGTTGAAAGAGAAAACTTTAAAGAGCTGTGTGAAAACGTAGGAAGCATTTTATGCCAGGCCTTTTACTGATGGGAGTGAAGTGCAGGCTTTTGCCTCATGTATTTTACTTACTATAACAATATGGTGATTCACAGGAGATGGCGCTGTTTGAAATTGAGTCAGTTGCAGTTGAACTGATGGTAGGGCAAATGCTGTCCAGTGGAAAATTTAAACAGATGGGTGTTCTTCCTTGGGATTGAGAGGAATAGAAGTGTAGATGTTGTTAATTTGCCATACTCCTCTTGTCATTAACTTCGTATTAAGTAATTCTTTTCATTTTATATGAAGATACTAAATAGAACAGTGTTTAAGTAAAATGACTAAGTGTATTTTGTTTGTGGAAAAATAATTAGTAGTTAAATAATTCCCAAACTTCTGTGTACATCAGAATCACCTGAAAGGCTTATTAAAGCATGTATGACTGAACTGTAGCACAAGACATATTGATTTAATGAGTCTCAATTATGCTCTGTGATTTTGCATTCTTGAAAGGTTCCCAAATATTTACTCTCAACTCCCAAGTCATAGTCAGAGCCCGTTTGAGAAAGGCTAATGGAATCACATAAGAACTCATTGTATTTTTACACATCTTGATTTGTTTGTTTCATTTTTGAGATAATTCTTATTCTATAGTCCTCGTTAGCCTGAAACTCACATAACTTTATAGTGCTGGCGGGCCTTGAATGACTCTTACCACAGCCTCCTAAGTACTGAGATTATAGCCATGTGACCCTGCACCCAAGTTGCATTAATACCTTTAGTGTTTATTGCTTCGTTTTTTTCTTTATTTTAGGCACTTGCTGGGCCCATCATCGATGTGTGGAGTGGTCACTGGGAATATGCCAAATGGAAGAGCCATTATTAGTGAACGTGGACAAAGCTGTTGTCTCAGGGAGCACAGAAGTGAGTAGAAGAAACAAATATTTAACTACAATTTTTGCTTGATCTGGTTTTGT
The DNA here is from genome assembly GCF_907164565.1 of Psammomys obesus. NCBI lineage: Eukaryota > Metazoa > Chordata > Mammalia > Rodentia > Muridae > Psammomys > Psammomys obesus. The sequence continues at coordinate 12,236,216 of NW_026592118.1, forward strand.
TTTTGAGAATTTAATATGTGGTGGAGGATGAGCTTGCCTATTTGTTCCTGTACTTTTTACCACTTCATTATCTGTGTGGTGAAGTAGATAGAATCCAGGGATTTAAGCATCCCTCGTCCTGTCCTACAATCTTCTAACATTTATCCAGTGTGAAATTTTACTTGGTAGAATTATTTACTAAATGTGTACTATAGTGGAAACCCCTCAAAACACAAAATTGATAATTTACACCAAGGGTGTAATTTGTATAAGATTATATTTCAGTTAACTCAAAAATTAAATACTTCACACTTAAATTAAAAAATTATCAAATGAAATGAGAATTATGAACTACATCTGATGCTATCTATCTAATCTAATTAGAGACTGTTTCTAGGTGGCCTTGGCTAGAACTCATTATGTAGACCATGGTGGTCTTGAACTCACAGAGGTCCTCCTGCCTTTGCCTCAAAGTGTTGGGTGCCTCTATGCTCAGCTTCATGTAGTGAGTTTGATTGATTGATTGATTGATTGATTGATTCCTTCCTTCCTTCCTTCATTCAGTGGTGTTTTTGAGACTAGGTTTCTCTCTCCCGCCCTGGCTTTCCTGGAACATGCTCTGTAGGTTCAGTGTAAGAATCAATGTGCTACTGCTGTTTGTACTATTTCTTGAAGTGTTCCTAGGATACAGTATTGAATTAGTCTTAAGTTTTAATGAGATTTAAGCACTCTAGGAATTATACAAATGATCTTTGTAATTTTGCACAGTAAATAAAGATAGTGCCCAAGGTACTTTTGTTTGTAAATGTCAGAAAACATTCTTAAAGTAAGTTTTATTTTATACTAGTATACTACCATTTTTTTAAATTAAATTACATTTTAGTTTATTTTGTACGCTGTTTATGTGCTCATGTAAATGTGTATTTGTGAGAGTGTGCACTTACCTTGTTATAATGCAGATATCAGAGGAGAAAGGGGGGGATTGAATTCTGGTTATTTTCTTGACACCAGGCACCTTTATTGGCTGAGCCATCTTAGCAGATCCTCTATTCCCAATTCTATTGACTATCCTTGACTTAAGCCTTTAAAAAAATGTAAGGATGTAAAAAAGATGGTATTTATTTCGCTGATGGATGAGCATGAGCCATACAGCATGCATGAGGAGGTTAGAGGACAATTTGTATGTATCCCCATGTTGGCCTGGAGATCAACCTTGGTGACAGAGCCTTTTCCTGCTGAGCTATCTAGATGACTGGCCCAATTTAAAGATTTTTATTTTAGCTCATCAACATCTTTATATTTAACATCTTAAAGAAATACTTATGGGTATTTTGTTTGCTTTTGTCTGTACATCAAGATCTCCTAGAACTGGAATGTACAGATGTTTGTGAGCTGCCACATGAATTCTAGAACCAAACCCCAGTCCTGTACAGGAGCAATAGCTGCTCTTAACCACTGAACTACCTCTCCAGGTTTCACTGTCTTATTTATTTTGGAACAAGGTCTCTCAGTATAGACCTGGCTCTCTGTGTAAACCAGGAAGCCTAAAAATAATAGGTTCTTACCGTCTACTATACTGAACCCAGAGGATTAAATTCAAGGCCTAAGTCTCAGGAAAACCAAACCAAACAAAAGCCAAAGACCAAATGCATAGTAGTCAGGTTAAAAAAACAAAAGAGAAAAGAGTGTAGTGTTTGTATGGCATTATGGATTGTTGTCATTATTATTATTTGTTTTTCGAGACAGGGTTTCTCTGTGAGCCTTGGCTCTCCTGGACTCACTTTGTAGACCAGTGGCCTCAAACTCACAGAGATACACCTGCCTCTGCCTCCCAGAGTGCTGGGATTACAGCAGTATGCCACCATGCCTGGCTTTATTTATTATTATTTTTTTAATCAAATCACATTGGAACACATTATACTTAGTCTGTTGTGACACTCAACTATGTGCATTTATTATTATTTTTAAAGTATATTATTATACATCTTAGACTGGCTTTGAACTTGGTATGTATAAACAGGAATGATCTTGAACTTGTGATCTTCCTGCTGCCACCTAGAATCCTGGTATTACAGGTGTGTGCTACCATGCTTGGCATATGCAGTTTTAGACATATAACACAGGATTTTTGCATGCTGGGCAGTGCTGTACCACCTGAGTTACTATGTGCTTCTAGTACTATGTGCTTCTTTTATATACCAAAACTCCTTAATGTATTGATTTAACAAATTTTTGGTGGTGAATTTAGCCTTTCCTATTTACAATCACATTATCTACAGGCATAGATAATTTGAGTTCTTCCTTTCCAGTTTCTTTCTCTTTTTTGATTGTTCTTGCTCAGATTTTGGCCATATTAAATGGCATATTTATTGGCATCCTTTTCTTGTTTCAAATTGTAGAGAAAATGGTTTTCTGCTCTTCTCCATTCAGTGTAGCATTGGCTGTTTTTTCATATATCTCTTTTGGTGATTTTTTTGTTTGTTCTGGTTTTTTGCGGGGAGGGAAGTTGTTTATTGTTTTATTTTTCTAGACAGGGTTTCTGTGTGTAGCCATGACTATCCTGGAACTCACTCTGTAGACCATTCTGACCGGAAACTCAGAGCTCCACTTGTTTCTGCTTCCTGAATGCTGGGATGAAAGACATCTACCACCACCACTACCACCCAGGAATCTTGGTGTTTTGATTGTATGTTCCCTCATGTTATTTATAGATCATTTTAAAGAACCCATTGAATTGTACTAAAGTATTTTTCTGACTCTATTGAGATGACTGTTTGATCTCAATAGACTGTTTCATCTCTGTCTTTACTTATTTACTTTACTAATCCAGCTGGTCAGGTTGCTCTTAGGTCTCCTTTTGTTTTCATCTGCCGTCCACCCCTTGTCTCTGGTTTTTGAGACAGGGTTTCTCTGTGGAGCCCTGACTGTCCTGGAACTCTCTTTGTAGACCAGGCTGGCGTCAAACTCACAGAGATCAGCCTGCCTGTGCCTCCTGAGTGCTGGACTAAAGTTGTAAAGTTGTGTATCACTTTGCCGGGTATGTTCTCACGTTTTTAAAACATTAATTGCTTTAATGGCTTTCAGCTTTATCTTTAAAATGTACCCACTATTTGATTGGTTTTAAGTATATTTTTATTTACTTATCCTCTGTTCCAATTTCTTTCTACTTTTAGCTTGTTTTGTTCTTGTTTCTCTGTCTCCTTGAGTGCATTATCAGGTTGTTCATTTGATGTCTCTTTTTCCCCACTCTGGACTCTGTCTCTCTGTGTTTCTGTCTCACTCTTTGTCTGTCTGTCTCTGTCTGCCCCTACCCCCACCCCATGTGGCTGTGGGTGTGTGAGAGAGATGGGTGTGCAGGTGCCTGTAGAGGCCAGAAGAGAGCATTGATTCCCTGGAACTGGATTTATGTAGCTGGTTTTAAGCTCCCTGAGTGGTTGCTGGGAACTGAACTTGGTTTAACTGAACTTGGTTTCTCTGCATGAGCAAGTCCCATTTCTCCAGCTCCAAGAGACAGTTTTGGTTTTTTGGTGTTGTGTGTTTGCCTCCCTCTTAGTACTGCCTTTTCTGTCTACCACAAGTTTTAATTTTCATTTGTTTCATTAATTTAAGTCTTTTCAATGTCTTCCATTACTCTTTGGTTATTTATAATCATTATTTATTTCCATGAACTTGTATGTTCTCCATGATCCTTTCTGTTGTTTCTTTGTTACATTCTATTGTTGCATAAGAAGATACACGATGTAATTGTAGTTTTTTTTAAAAAAAATTAAATTATGGAGATTTGACTTGTGACCTGGCATGTGATTGATCCTAGAATATATTAATGTGTTCATTTCACCAGTATATACTGGCCTTCTTGTCTCTCTTTTTATTGTAAGTGTATATTTGGTATGTTTGTGTTTATTTGTGTTAGTGCGTGTGCGTGCGTGCACACATGTGTATAGGTCAGAGGTTGACATCAGGTGTTTACCTCTCAGTGAATCCAGAGTGTACAGATTCTGCTAATCCAGATGGTCAGGTTGCTCTTAGGTCTCCTTTTGTTTTGCTTTCAGCTGTTACACTTCACTAACTGGGTTCCAGAGCCTTGTTCATTTTCTTCTGCTATAATTTCTAAAATAAGAATATTGGTTCAATCAATTTGAGTCACATGACTCGTGGTCTTTGCTCACTCCTTGCCTCTCTCTTTTTTTCCTTTCTTCCTTCACACTTGTTCAGAATTTCAGGCATTCTTTCTTTACAGTAGTTTATTTTCTTATGTTTGCTCTCAGTTATATTTTTTGTTTCAGTGGTGAAAGTTCTCAATTTCAGTATTTCTTTTGTTTCTTCTTACTTGGTTTTTCATTAGTGTCATGAATTTCCTCTCTCATTGTTATATTACTTTATTTTTTCCCTGCATCTTATGAGTTTCTTCCATATTTGTTTGAGTCCTTCTTTTGGCATTTCATCGATTTCCTCCCCATGGCGATCTGTTGCTGGTGAATTAATGTGTTCCTTTGGAAGTATAATACTGCAACTTGCATATCTTTTTCTTTTCTAGTTGCTTTGCTAGAGCATTATTTCTTGTGATTCTTCCTTAATGTCTGCACATCTCCCATTTGGTGTAATAGATATTGCTCCCATTTTTGAGGCATAGCTTTTACAGGAAAATACTTTATTGTTTAGTTAAGATCTAGTGTAGTAGTTGAGTGGGTTCTTTGGTTATAAATCAGTTCAAAAGTATAATTTTCTTGTAATTCCTGTATATGTAATAAATGCTCAGTAGTCTAAACTTTAGTGTTCATGAAAGTAATTTTATGAATTTTCAATAGATATTGGCTTGTACAAGAGTATGTCCTCAGGTCCTGTTGAACCCAGTTCCAGTGGCACTGGCCTGTTCATGCATCTGTTGATATCCTTATGTTGTAGGAAATGCTATACCTCTTTCTAGGGTCTGTCAGCCCTAACTTAAGAGATACTTGGATCGATGTTGCCGGAATTGTCATTGTTCTGAATTAACCGAATGTTGAAGCTTTCTGTCCATAATAATTGTCATTCTAACACTGTGGCTGTTGCAGTGTCCTTCCCTGGATACTTGGATTTGTCTGCTTGGATTCTAGCTGTGGTCTTGTAGCTAGAATATGTTTGTGGGCCTGTCCTCAGGTACACTGTAGTCGCATAGGCACAGCTGTTGCTTGTGATTGATGGTAGTTCTAGTTTTGGACCTGGAGGTCAAGTAATGGAGTTGTTCCTCATTTCTATAGTATGAATGTGTGTGATGTCAGGACTTGGCATCCATGTTTTTCATGCTGCCAAACCTAAATGGGTCCTTCTCTAGCTCCCAAGGGGAGGTGGTAGGAAATGTGATGTTTTTCAGCTGAGGTCCCTAGGACCTTTCTTATTATTTATATGTTAATATGTATGTAAACTCACATAGTTTCTTTGTGGGGAGGGGGGAGGCAAGGGTAAGGGTTAGCAACTTAATAGAATCATGTTTTGCTCCTCCAAAAAAAGTATGTACGAATATAGGAAATATATTATGAAATTTTGGAAAGTTACTGTCTTTTAATAGAAAAGTTATTTTGTTTCTACCATTGTGAACTTGAATGTTAGCTTAACAGACACTACAAGTTTTACTTTAAATAATTTTTTAAGCTGTCATACTGGGGATTAACATGCTAGGCAATTGATGTATCATTGAACTGTATCCCAAGCCTGCAAGTAATGTTTCACAGATGTTTGTTTTTCTCCTTTTAATTCAGTATTGATATTGTTACTTGGAAATGATCTTTTCTTTGCTGTGCATGTGTGTGTGTGTATATATATACTTTCCAAAACTTACACTTGGCCTTGTTATATTAAAATTTTGTTGTTCCTTGACATGGGCTGTCAAGCAAATATTTAGGAAGTTGAGAGAACGGTTGTGACAGAGATTAAGCCTGGGCACTTTTGTAGAAGTGTAAAAACCAATGGAAATGACAAAGATGCTCTTGTTTGTTATGTGGGAATTATGCTTAAATGTTCTTCTTTAGGAATCATAAAATTTCAGTTAGAATGGTTGTTATAATAATGACCTATTTTTTCTTTCTAATGTTCTTGTTGAACAGTTATTGACCTTCTGTTTTGGTTTATACTATATATTTTTGGTTTTGGCTTGTTAACATTTCATTTCAATTAAGTTTTGGAAATACCATTTGTAATTAAAGACTTTATATAATTACTAATAGACTCTTAATTGGCTCTTAAATTTTCTTGTATCAGTACCAAATTATTACAATTATTTTTGCTTATCTTTTTTTTTTTTAATGGTTGTGCAAAGTAGAAAAGGAGAAAGCAATTTTTCTGTTTAATTTATGTTTTTCAAGACAGAGTCTCTAGCCCATGCTGGCATTGGAACTCACTGTGAATTGTGACCCATGTTAGTCTTGAACTCATGGCTTCAGCCATACAAGTTCTGGGTTATAGGTATGTGCTGTCATCTACGTGTACCAGGCGTATGAGTGCTGGCTTTAGAGAAATTACATGTGAAAATGTATTCTTTGATATTTTCTGTAGTTTTACAGCTAAATTTTATGGTTTAGAGACATATTCCACCATTTATCTACCATGTCAATTTTCATTTAATATCGAATATTCTTTATTGCCTATGTTATTCCGGCAGAAGTGCTTGAAAGGTTCATTTTAGTGCAGTTCCGTGTGTTTGTTTTTTGTTTTTTGTTTTTTTTTCTTTCTTGATATAGTTATAATCTTGCAAATTAGTGTACTGGATAAATTTCAGTACTTTTCATATTAGAGTATTAATGCCAGATAATTTTTTTCATTAAAGATAAGATTAAGAGAACATACTAGTGTTTCTAAAATGACATAGACTTTGGGAAAAGGATCATTGTTTTTTGCTTTCTGCTGCATTTGCACTAAACTCATTTATTGGTCATTTATTGTAAAAGGTTTCTGCACAGGTTGCCATATGGTTTCAAAATAAGGGATCCTAGATTTTAGCAATTGTCAGGAAATATTTTGTTCTGTTGGTGAAGTATAATTTTTCTTTCTGTAAATTTATTGCACTTTCTTTGATTAACATTTTCTTGATTTTCTGTGGCATATTTAGAGTGAATGGATTCTCATGGGTAATCCTTGTCTTGTTAATATACCAAAGAAAGTTAGGTTCTTTGGGAAGTTTTATTATAAAAATATAATTCACGTAGAAACAGTTGGTTATTGTACTTTATATCAATAAAGAGAAATGAGACTTTTTCTTTTCTTTTTCACAAAGTAACACTTCTTAGTATTAAAAATAGAATTGCAATGTATATTGTTAGTGTGTTTTTGGACATTAGATGAATTTAAAGTGTGACAAATATAATTAGTGATCTTCAATGGTTTCTGGGGTTGAATTCAAATTGTATAGAAGATAAACCAAGAGTCCTCCTTGCAGTGAACTGATAGCGAGGAAATGTTCAATAGCATATGATAATCTTAGACATGTAGAAAACACTGAAAATAAAAAAAGCTGTTATTCTCTGATTAGCAGAGTATAGATTGAGTGTATTAGGATACAGGGAATACAATAATATTTGAAGAACATATTTTTCTCTGTTAAATGAGGGTTTAGTTAGGCTTTTATTGACATTTAGGAGCACTGTTACCAAAATGAAGTCGCTTTGATATATGACTATAGGCCTTTCTGGATCAAAGCATTTTTAGGTTCCTTCCTTCCTTCCTTCCTTCCTTCCTTCCTTCCTTCCTTCCTTCCTTCCTTCCTTCCTTCCTTCCTTCCTCCCTCCCTCCCTCCCTCCCTCCCTCCCTCCCTCCCTCCCTCCCCCTTCTTTTTTCTCTCCTCCCCTTCTTCCTCATCTTCCTTTTCCTCCTCCTCCTTCTGGAAACAAGGTCTCTCTTTATATAGCCCTGGCTATCATGGAACTCACTCTGTAGACTAGGCGTTCCTTGAACTCACAGAAACCTACTTGCCACTGCCTCCCTGTGACATTAAAGCTAGCTCTGTACTACTGTGCCAGGCAAAATTCCTTGTCATATAGGTGGAGAGAGAATGTACTGTGTGGTGCTTTTACTCTAAGATCTTGGACTAGGTTGAAAAAAACATAAAGGCATAAATGAGGTAGAAGTATGTCTCAGGCAGGCATCTCTCTGCTTAAATAATCTATAGAACAGAAGCTGAGAAATCCTCACAGTGAAAATAGAGCAAGAATAATATGAGATAATTTGTGATTTGTTGGCAAAAAAAATGGTGTTGGGCTATATAATGTTTATTATTAGCCCTATAATTATTAGGGCGATATTATTTAATGTGCTATCACTATCAATAAGACAGAAATACCTGTTAGGTTTTATAATTGCCTTACTTACATTGGGCTGGGCAGATATTCCACCTATGCGGTCTCAATAACCTCACCATCCACCTCTTAGCCTCCATCCAATGTCATCCATCTTAATCATTCTTGTTTAGCCTATCTCTCTTCATCCATGCCATCCTCGGAGTCCTTCTTCCCAGCCCATGTGGTTTCTTCTCCACCCTAACCCATCATGGCATCCTCTTTCCTCTTTTCTTTCCATCTGTCTGTCTGTTTCCAGTGATTCTCCTGTTCCCAAAGCCCAGGAACCTTAGCCATGCTTCTTCCTTCTGCCTTGCCCAGGTCCGGCCCTTTTTTATTAACCAGTCAGGAATAATGTCTTTCATTATTTACAGGGTTTACAGAACAAGGATAGAGCTGTAACCAGATCTTTTTAAAAATTTTATAAAAAGGTTTATATATTTATTTATTTTAAATTTTATTTTTATATTAATTACAGTTTATTCACTTTGTATCCCAGCTGAACCCCCCCCTCCCTCATTTCCTCCCAATCCCTTCTTCCCTTTCTTCCTCATCTCCCATGCCCCTCTCCAAGTCCACTGACAGGGGAAGTCCTCTTCCCCTTCCATCTGACCCTAGCCTCTCAGGTCTCATCAGGACTGGCTGCATTGTCTTCCTCTGTGGTCTGTGGTAGGGAGGTGATCAAAGAGCATGCCACTGAGTTCATGTCAGAAATGGTCCCTGTTCTCATTACTTGGGAACCCTCTGCCCAGATATATTTGGTCCTTGTGGAGCTCCTATCCTCTCCACATCATACTAACTCCCCCATCTTTCATATGATTCCCTGCACTCTGCTGAAGGTTTGGTTATGAGTCTTAGTATCTGCTTTGGTACACTGCTAGGTAGAGTCTTTCAGAGGCCCTCTGTGGTAGGCTCCTGTCTTGTTACTTGTTTTCTCCTACATCCAATGCCCATCCCATTTGTCTTTCTAAGTGAGGATTGATCATCTTACCCTGGGTCTTCTTTCTTCTTATCTTCTTTAGGTGTATAGATTTCATTATGTTTATATATTTTATAGGTCTATATAAGTGAGTATATACCATGTGTGTCTTTCTCCTTCTGGGATACTTTACTCAGAATGTTCTTTTCTAGATCCCACCATTTGCCTGCAAATTTCATGATTTCCTTGTTTTTAATTGCTGAGTAGTATTCCACTGTGTAAAATACCACAATTTCTGTATCCATTCCTCCATTGATGGACATCTGGGTTGTTTCCAGGTTCTGGCTATTGCAAATAAAGCTGCTACAAACCTGGTTGAGCAAATGTCCTTGTTGTGTACTTGAGCAACTTTTGGATATATGCCTAGGAGTGGTTCCTCAAGCTGGGTCTTGAGGAAGCACTATTTCTAATTGTCTGAGAAAGCTCCAGATTGATTTCCAAAGTGGTTATACCAGTTTATATTCCCATCAGCACTGGAGGAGGGTTCCCCTTTCTCCACAACCTTTCCAGCATGTGTTGTCTTTTGATTTTTTGATTTTTGCCATTTTGATGGGTGTAAGGTGAAATCTCAGGGTCACTTTGATTTGCATCTCTTTGATGGCTAAGGATATTAAGCATTTCTTTATGTGTTTCTCTGCCATTCTATATTCCTCTACAGAGAATTCTCTGTTTAGCTCTGTACCCCATTTTTTAATTGGTTTACTTGATTTTTTGCTGTTTAACTTTTTTAGTCCTTTATGTATTCTGGATATCAGCCCTCTGTCAGATATAGGGTTAGTGAAGATCCTTTTCCAGTCTGTAGGCTGTCGTTTTGTTCTGATGACAGTGTTCTTTGCTTTATAGAAGCTTTTCAGTTTCATGAGGTCTCATTTATTGTTTGTTGATAGAGCTTTTGCTGTTGGTGTTATTGATTGTTGATCTTAGAGCCTTTGCTGTTGGTGTTATGTTCAGGAAGTTTTCTCTGTGCTAATGAGTTCTAGGCTCTTCCCCACTTTTTTTTCTAACAGGTTTAGTGTATCTGGTTTTATGTTGAGGTCTTTGATCCACTTGGACTTAGTTTTGTGCAGGGTGAAATTTGTGAATTTATTTTCATTTTTCTACATGTAGACATCTAGTTGGACCAGCACCATTTGTTGAAGATGCTTTTTTCCATTGAATGGTTTTGGCTTCTTTGTCAAAAATCAAGTATCCATAGGAGTGTGAGTTTATTTCTGGGTCTTCTATTCGATTCCACTGATGCACCATTCTGTTTCTATGCCAATACCATGCAGTTTTTATTACTGTTGCTCTGTAGTACAGCTTGAAATCAGGGATGGAGATAAACCTCCAGATGATCTGTTGTTTTATAGGATTGTTTTAGCAATTCTGGGTTTTTTTGTGCAGTGAGATCTTGAGGGTCTGTTATTAGCACCAAAATTCAAGCATCAGACTGTCCTCTAACAAGACTTATGTATTCACCTGTGAGAGACTGAAATGGAAAGCTAAATGAAATATACCCAGTTGATTCCCATCTTTTGTATAGAACTGTAGTGCTATACAAGTGCTGTAGTTAAGTTTGTAGGTTTTTTCCCCCTAAGTGTCGTCATAATCACTATCTCTTCACCCCCTCTATTATTATACTGGCTTTTCTCTTTTCTAAAAAAAAAAAAAAAAAAATACCTATTTTACTTTTCTGTGTTTATTTGCATGAATGTTTTGCCTGTACCATATACATGCTTATTAGAGCCCCTGGAACTGAGGCTACCATATGGGTGCTGAGAATCGAACCTTGGTTTGGTCATTTCAAGAGCAACAAATATTCTTAACCCTGAGCTACCTCTCCCAAGCACGCACGCACACACACATACATACATACATACATACATACATACATACATACATACATACATA
>NW_026592118.1:12247379-12331156 GCF_907164565.1 Psammomys obesus
ATACATACATACATACATACATACATACATACATACATACATACATATGCTCTTGTGGTTTTGCTGATTTCAAACTCAGGGTTTCATGTATCTTGGAAGCACTGTACCAACATCCATAGTTCCCTAAACTTGCTTTAAAAATTGTTCTACCTCTAGGAGCCAGAGGCAGGCAAATCTCTGTGAGTTAGAGGTCAGCCTGGCCAACAAAGTGAATCCAGAACAGACTGTCTTGATAAAACTAAAAAAAAAACAACAACAATCCCCCTTCCCAAAAAACAGTCAGAAATTGTTCTGCTAATGTAACAACGACAGCAACAAAATCCACTTTAGCTCAATATTTTTAACAAGGTAAAGTGAATTACTAACTTTTTAATCTGAATTGGTAGAATATGAATGAACTGGGTTTCCGGAATTATTAGTATTTTTAACTGGTGCCTTGTTTGTGTGTACAGATTTCAGATGTTTAGTAGTGTAAGGTACAAGTGTTTCTTTATATCTTCTTACTCTCTCTCACTGTTTTGTAAAGTGATTTCTCTCCTTTTTCTCTTTGTAGCGATGTGCATTTTGCAAACACCTTGGAGCCACTATCAAATGCTGTGAAGAGAAATGTACCCAGATGTACCATTACCCATGTGCTGCAGGAGCAGGCACCTTTCAGGACTTCAGTCACTTCTTCCTTCTCTGTCCAGAGCACATTGACCAAGCTCCCGAACGATGTAAGTGTACTGCACATGCAGGTACAGATTCACTGAGGCACTTCCTTACAGCACCATGTGTGAATTTGGAGAATTGCTTTGCTTGCATTAAAAGGTAATAGTATGAAATTCTCAAGAGTAAGAAATCATTATTAGTCAGTGGTGGTACACACCTTTAATCCTAGCACTTGAGATGCAGAAGCAGGTGGATCTCCAAGTTTGAGAATAGCTTGGTCTACAGTGTGAGTTCCAGGACAGTCATGGTTACACAGAGGCATCCTGTCTCTTTTTTTTTTTTTTTTTTTTTTTAAAAAAAAAAAAAAAAAGGACAACCAAACCAAAAAGATAGTATATAATCCCAGTGCTCTAAGAAATTTTTGCTGAAGGGTCTCATCTCTTTTTCTTAGGTCAGGATCTCACTTTGTAGCTTTGGCTATCCTGGAACTCATAGGAGATCTGCCTACCTCTGCCTTCTAAGTGCTGGGATTATAAGTATGTGCCACTACACCTGGTTTGTTACAGGCTTTTTTTTTTTTTTTTTTTTTTTTTTTTTTGAGTAGGAATCTATAACCAGTAATTTGATTGGTGTTAATTTCAAAAAAGTAATTTTCTCCAAAACTCAGTTTGCATATTTTAAATTATTAAGTTTAAACAAGTTTAAAACACCATTGTAGAAGAATTAATGAGTATACAGCATTTTTAACTGTATTATTAACTGAAAAAAGCAATTACTTTAAAGGTTAAATAGTACTCAGTGTCGTTTACAGAAGAACACAGTCAGTGGGAGAACTTAAAGTTGAGTCTCTACAGTGCTGGTCCGAACATTATCTCTAGGAGCATCACACACTTCCTGGCACCTTGTTTGTGAACTCTGTAGACCTTATGGTAGGATAGACATCCCAGTGTTGCTATTTCACTGCCCAACTATCTTACTTATCTTTTGTCTGCAGTGGTGTTTTTTGCTTTCCTTTTCTACTAGTGTTTGAGTTTTAATGCACACAGAACATGATAATTCCTTTCTACTCTTATCAATAACCAAAGATCTGTCTTTTGCTATATGGGTTTAAATCATATATATATATATATATATATTTTGTTTTATAGCACTTGTTCAATTTAATTTATTTATTACAATTTATTCACTTTGTATCCCAGGTGTAGCCCCCTCCAAATCCCTCCTTCCCTCCCTCTTCTCCTCCCATGTCCTTCCTGCAGTCCCCTGATAATGGCAGTCCTCCTCCCCTTCCATCTGACCCTAGCCTATGAGGTGTTTCTTTGACAAGACTGTCATGAAGGGGTTTCAGAGAAAACAGTACAAAATAAACAGCAGTCTCTTCAACCCTGGTATCTAAAGTTGTAGTGCAAGTTTGAGTGTATAGTATTGTATTGGTGATAGAATCATAATGGGAGCAATATAAATAATTTTAAAAATTTTGATAGCATGTTTGAATGAATAAAAAATATTCACAACTAATTTTAGCATTTTTTAATTACTGTATTTACAAGTATTAATATTTCAACATGTAATCAGTATAAAAGTTTTAGACATCAAATTTTTTTCTTATTAAGAGTTTGGAACTCCATATGCATTTTATACTTAGTGTACACCTCAATTTGGATTAAATATATCAGCCACTACATGGCAAATTAGAGCAGTAGAATAGCAAACTCTAGGCAATTTTACAGATTTAAAATTTTAACATGTTCCTGGAAAACACATATCAAGTTAAAGTGAATATCTGATTGTCAGCTGCTTTCCATTTTTTCTAAAAAAATTAGAGTGACAAAAATTAAAGATTCATTTTGAAGAGCATAGTTTTTTTTTTTTTTTATGGGTGCATATCAGCACTCTTTCTTAATATTAAGAAAAACACCTCATGCTCTATTAAAAAGGAAATTATTACTAGTTTCTTTCAAACATGTAGAGAAAAGGAACATTCAGTTAAATTCCATCTTTTCTTTAGGTTAAAATGGAGGCACTAAGATTAATATGTGTGTGTAAATTGTGGTACTTCTGCTATAATTTATAAGTGTCTTACAGAATTCAGTCCAACTCTCTTCTACCTGTGTAGCTGAGGCCAACCTTAAAACGCTGCTGAGATTACAAACATATGCGATCATTTCTAGCTCCAGAGTTTGTGTGTGTGTGTGTGTATCTTTGTGTATGTATGCATGTAAATCAGAGGACCACTTGTGTTGTAGTTCGCTCTCTCCTTCCACCATAGGGATTTTAGGGATTGAGTTTAGGTCAGCCAGCAAGTACCATTGCTAGTTAATCTGCCTTGCTGGCTGTTTTGATTGGCTCTGATGATTACACTTAGGATTTTGAAACTGTACTTTGCATGTTCAGATGATGATTTACAGAGAATAGAATCATAAGCAGGAATGATTTTACTTAGAAGATATTATAATATTAAGAAAACATTATGGGCTAAATGGTAAACATTGAAGGAAAATATATAGAAAATATAATAGAAAGAATTGATCTGTTAAATTGATCTGGGATGGGGAGGGTTTAATAGTAAAACGATGCTAAAGTTTCTAGTTTTACCCTTTCTTTTGAGAAAAAGGAAGATTTTTTAAATAAATAATTTATTAAAGATGTTAAGTTTTAGTGTTTTTAGAACATCTGGTGTTGAGCTGTGTAAGGCTTGATAAAGTGGTTGAAGCTTATAAGTATAGGTTGGTAATATAAATTTGGGAGTATCAGCATTTTTCATATAATTTTTTATTTCTGTATGTGTGAGTGCTCTATCTGCACGTAGACCTGAGTGCCAGAAAGGGGCTTCAGATTTCATTATAGATGGTTGTAAGCCACTGTGTGGTTGCTGGGAACTGAACTCAGGTCATCTGGAAGAGCACCTAGTGCTCTTAACTACTGAGCCATCTCTCGAGCTCGAGTATCAGCATTTTGTGAACATCAAAGAAGTTCATACAAGCACAGCAGAAGTGCTGAGTTCATAAGAAAGATAAAGATGGATTCTAGAGTATCCAGTATTCGAAGTGGTTAAGGAGGTACAGTTCACACCATATGCTATAGGGACCCTAAGGAAAAATTGAGTTGCCATGGAAAGGGAATGTAAATGTGGGGATGAGGAGTAGTGTAAATTTTGCTAAGTGTCAATATGGCACAGTCTAAAAAGTAACTGTTGGATTTCATGTGGTTATTGGTAGTCTTATTAAAGTAGCCTTGTACTTATTAAAGTAAAAGGTGGTTGTGTAGCTAGACTTCTGTCCAAATCTTAGGACTTGCTTTTTTTTTTTTTTTTTTTTTTTAATTTCCTCCAAGTTAGGAATTGTGTTCATGTTTTTAAAAGACTTCAAGTAAAAATAAACAAAGTCTGTATGACAGAGACTGCTATGACTTATAAAACCTGTTTTCTATATAGCCCTTAGCAGGAAAGTGTTCTTGACTTCTGGTGTAAGTAAAAGGAATAGATTACCACTCAGTTTCATGATGCTTGACCTGCAAAGAAGGTCAAAAATAAATTAGATTGGATTGGCCAAGAGAAAACATTGCCTGTTAAATTTGTTATATTGGCATATTTACATTATTAGAGTTGATATGCTTTTTAGAATACCTTGTTTCTCTTCCTATATTGTAATGTACATAGATTTAGTTGTATGTTGGGCCAAAGCACAATATTTTCTTTTTGTTTTGTTTTAAATAGTAAATGAACTGATAGCACTCTTTTAATCCATTTCAAGCATGAGTGGTGTCTATAAGTATGTTGATATTAATACTTTTGTAATGAAATCAATAT
This sequence comes from Psammomys obesus, assembly GCF_907164565.1. Classification (NCBI taxonomy): domain Eukaryota; kingdom Metazoa; phylum Chordata; class Mammalia; order Rodentia; family Muridae; genus Psammomys; species Psammomys obesus. The sequence continues at coordinate 12,251,839 of NW_026592118.1, forward strand.
AGTTTATACAATTAGTGTATTAATTTTTGTATTCAAATGTGAATATATGTATATCTTCCATCAGTAATGCTCTACATAAGATACTTTTTGATATTAAAAAAAAATTCCTAAGTTGATTGGAGTAGTCTGTTTTCAGTTAAGAAACACATCAATCTAATTAATATTAACATTCTAATTTTGTATTATTTGATTTTAGGTTTCCTAGAATTTAATATCAATAAAATACTTATTTTAATGCTACAAGTGTCTGTGATGATTTTTTTATTCCCTCCTTCCACCCTGTTTTTTGTTCTTTCTAATGCATGTACTGAGTGTCAACTAAATGACCAGCATTGCCATTGTTACTAAAAGTATGAAACTAAATAAGAACTGCTTATAGTTTCAATTAGATATAGGCAGAAATTCTTACAGAATTACATGATTACATTTCATATGGTTAAATTTAAATTATAATACACTGTAGTGTATTAGTGCAAACTTATTCTGACTTTGTGACTGTGGATAGCTTCATATGTCTGGGAGATTTTATGTAAATCCCCTTTAAGTGATTTTAAACTGTTAACTTAGAAAAATATTAAATTTTAATACAACAATTTCATTGTTTTGCTGTTTATTATAGCAAAGGAAGATGCAAACTGTGCAGTGTGTGACAGCCCGGGAGATCTCTTAGATCAATTCTTTTGTACTACTTGTGGTCAGCATTATCATGGGATGTGCCTGGATATAGCTGTTACTCCATTAAAACGTGCGGGTTGGCAGTGTCCTGAGTGCAAAGTGTGCCAGAACTGCAAGTAAGTTTCAAATTTCAGCTCAAGAGTTTCTATTGACTTTCAGTGAAACCTTGGTGGTAGGTGTTAAAAGCTTATATGTATAAAAGCCATTTCTATATTTTAAGCTATCATCATCCTAATTCACCATGTCCTACACTACCACGACGTTTACTAACTTCTGTTAACTTGAAGCATATCTAAAAACTTCACCGTGCTTAAACACAATTGTTAATAAACGATATTATGTTAGAATAAAGATCAGAAGAGCAAAACGTTTTATTGAGAGGAATTGGGAAGAGATGTAATAGGATACTAAAGCGGTAACTGCAGAAATAGGTTATGCACATTGAACCTCCAGAACAGTGCTATGTTTGAATTTCTGTTCTAGGATGACGATTTCTATTACTACTGCCTTGATAAAATCCTGATGTTCGTCTGAAAGACAATTACTTCTAGTAATTGCCTCTGCCTCCCCAGTGATTAGATTAAAGGTGCACGCCACCTCGCCTGGTGTGTACTTCATTTCTTGTGAAGTGCCTCAAATCCATTCATGTAGTTGAAAAGGTCAAAGATAAAACTTTGTAGAGTTTGTTAAACTGAACTATAACTGGAGGTCTTGGTGACACATCTTCTTGCCTATTTACTTATTCCTAAGTTTGCTTCATAACTCTTCAACTCTTTTTATAATTTCCATTTTTTTCATGTGTCCTAAATTCTTTGTATCTTAAGAATCATAATGATTTGCTAAGCATTGAGACAGATTATTATGCAGAGTGGGTGCCCTGTTTTGGTGTAAAACAGTGTTTGGAGAGAGACTTTGAATTGTAACTCCTAATTTTAACAGTTTTTTTCTTTTTTAATAATTCAGTGTTTAGAAATTCATTTTTTGGTAGTAGTGGGCAACATGTGCAAACAACGTGTGTGTGTGAATGTATGTATGTGTGTTTCTGTACTAGAGGACATCTCTGTGGAGTTAGTTCTTTCCTTTTGCTCCAGGGATTGGACTCAGGTGGTCAGGCTTTGCAGCAAATGCCTTTACTTGCTGAGCCATCTTGCCAGTCCTGTTTTTCTTTTATTATTGTTGTTGTTGTTGTTGTTGGTTAGCAGCAGCAGAGTTGTGCGGTGTTGTGTGTCAAACCATTTTATTTAGAGGCTTGGGGTGGGATAGGCTGAATAGGTCATTGGCAAGATAGATCCCTGTGGCCTTCCTTGGACTTTAATTTTTTTTAAGCCCCATAAAAAAATATTTAGCACATACTATTTAAGGGACATTCCAAGCTTTTTGAACCAGCACTCTATTTAGTTCTCACAGTAATCTTTGATGATTTTTCACTCCTGTTTTACACCCAAAACTTAGTTTGAGGGTGACATAAGTTAGAAAACAGCAATGTGGATACAAATGACAGATCAGAATATGATCTGATGTGTGATGTCACACAAATGTTACAACAGACTCTGTCCCCTTTGCTTACATGCACATGTCTTTCCAGCTTCTCCCATCAAAGTTAGGTTCTTTCAACACCGCATAGCTAGCAGCTATCACTCCCCCTAAAGGATGAGTACTAGAATTTAAAAAACAACAACAACAAAAAAACAATGATGAAAGTTGCTTCAACATCTCTATAGGATTGTAAAATGACTAAGGAAAGCTAACAATAGGAGAAAGTTTTAAGTAGGATGGTCTTTCTGGATTCATGAAGAAAGGTAGTCTCTTTCCTATTCTATATGAAGACAGAAGAGACACTGAAGTATTTATGGACTTTACAGTTTTATGTACTGATTGTTTTCATGTATACTGGTGTGATTGCATAGGTTTAAGGATAATGACTATCTTAATTTTTAGACAATCGGGAGAAGATAGCAAGATGCTTGTGTGTGATACGTGTGACAAGGGGTATCATACTTTTTGTCTTCAACCTGTTATGAAATCAGTACCAACCAATGGCTGGAAATGCAAAGTAAGTCATTTTTTTGTTCATTTTTATATATCCTCTATATGAATTGCATAGAGAGCTGACAAAATATTCCTGTTCAAGTTTATTATTATCACCTTTACAAGATCAGCTTATTGATTTTTTGATGTATAAATTTATATATAGGAACTATTTTTAAAAGTCTGTGTTTTGACACCTACATTTTACTATCAGTTATTATAATGAGCTCTTTTCATTGCTTGAAAAAAATTCCTGATGCCTCTTGGAAATTTTCTTGATTGTATAGTTGCTTCTTTGTCATTCTCCAGGTAGCTTTGCTTTTCTCATTGTTGATTACTGTTCATGTTATAGAAATTTGTACGAATGCCTTTAAATAGTTTATATTTGTTGGGAAGGCCTTTTTGACTGTTTCTCCTTTTTGTTTTTACTGAATCACCTGTTGGCAAACATTTGGATTGTTTATAAATTGGGACAGTTATTAAAATACGGTATGAATTTATCAACTAATTTTTTGTATGATGCTTCATAAAATAACTTTATGTTACTTATCAGTATTTCCAGATACCTTCTGAAGTAGGGAAATTCTCTGTATGATGAAACTGAAAAATATACCCTTTAAAATTTATTAACTTAAAGCTCAGAGACCAGATACATTGTGTTTAGATTGATTACCACTTTCATTAGGTTTCTACAACTGTTGGACTTGTACATACAAGTGTATTATATTATTGTGCCTGTTTCTGTGTGTTTACCTGTACACTGGTGTTAATTACTTAGAATCATGCAATTTTGAGGTTCTTCCTACCCTATGGTAGGTAGGTAGTTTTAAATAAGTGATTACTGGCTCTGATGTTTATGTTTTAGATACTTTTTAAATGTCTCTCTCTGTCTCTGAGGTAGAGTCTTGTTTTACACAGGCTGTCCTGAAGTCATCAGCCGACTGCCTCTTGCCTTCTATTCAGTGCTGGAAGTATGCCTATTATATCAGGGTCTCTTGGTTTGGGACCTTAGACAAGTTCTATGATTATTTTATCGATTGTTTTAATTACTTATATTATGATCTGATAGGTTACTTTCGAAGATCTGTTTACATAACCCTTTTCCTCTTTTCAGTTTTATACTTTTATTTGACACTTAGCAGTTTTCATCCATATTGACTGTTTGCCTGAATGTGTTAGCAGGGTTATAGGTCACTGAATTATAGCGCTTGTTTGGTGAATCCCCAGTCTCATTAAGTTTTCTGGACAAATGTAAATGGATATAGTATGGACTATTGTTTCTTATTTCTTTTGCTTAGACAGCTTTGTTGAGCCTGTTATCAACATTCACCTGAGTTTCCATTTGCTTTGGACAAATTTACAGTCAGTCTTATTTATTTATCCATGTATTCATTCATTCATTCATTCATTCATTCATTCATTCATTCATTCATTCTAATGCACAAAGGGCATACTTCTTGCAACCTACTGTTGTTGAATTTTTGTTGTTGATTTTTTAAACTTATTTAATTTTATATCATGTGCATTGGTGTGAGAGTTTCAGAACATCTGGAACTGTAGTTATAGACAGTTATATGAGCTGCCATGTGGGTGGTGGGAGTTGAACCCCGGTCCTTTGGAAGAGCAGACACTGCTCTTAACCACTGAGCCATCTCTCCAACCCCTGCAACCCACTCTTGATGGCCTTGTGAATGTTGCCGGGTGACTTGTTGATGGCAGAATGGCCCTTCACTTTATTGCCATTCTTTGAGAGAACCATCTGCTTTGTGTTGAAGGTGGCAGGATAGGACTTGCTCTTTTTATCTGTTTTCTCAAGACCTGGAGGTGTTTGTTCAATGCTGGTCACTTTAAAGTTTGTCAGGAATTTACTAAGCCTATTCCATAACTGTCTATAAGCTCTGTCAATTGACTGACAGCTCTACCTACTTAGGGACTATTCCTTTTTGTAGTACCAAGTAAGCAATAACTTTTTATGCCTTACGTACTCAGAAGCACAAAGTTTTAAAATCCTTTCTATGAAAGTAGAAATTTGAATTTACTTTAAATTCTCAGCTCATTCAGTAAAAGTAACTATTTTTTTTCTCTTGGAAGATACTAACAAACATTACTAAAAATTTTAAAGTTATGTAGCCATTACATTACAGTTGAATAGCCATTACATTTCTCCATATTCTCCTTTTGAAATGTATACTAGCTAAGTATAAATTTTAGATTTATAGTTGGTGAAGGTTTAGTGGATAGGTAAATTATCTCTACTTGTAGACAGACATTCAGATCTTCTGTCTTTAAAAATGTATGTCACTTAAAAAGATGGTGTATCTTCCAATCCAGTACTTTGACTAAATAATTTGCTGCAGAGAATATACAAAGTTTTTGTGTAAGAAAAGAGTATTGATAATAAAAAAAATACTTCTGGTTATTAATTTGGTTTAATTAGACTACAAAATGCCAACAGGTTGTTTTTGGACACTAGACTTAACATTTTTATTTCCACAACTGTTTACTTTGAGATATTTTAGACCAGTGATGTCCAATATATATATAATACAAATCATGTTTAGATAATTTAAAACTGTATTTCATTTAACCCATTGGCAATCACTGTAAAGTTGAGAACTTTATTTTCTTTCTAATTTTTCACATCTGATTTCTGTTTTTAAAAACCTACAGAACACATCAAATTGAAAGTTTTGCCAGCCACATTTCACGTATTTTATATGGTAGCTGCCATGTCAGAACATAGTTTCAGACTCTGGTGATTTCCTGAGCACAACATGTTTTTCCACCATGGGAGGCTGATAATTGATACAGTGGTCACTCCTCTCCTGTAGATTATAGGTAACAGGCCAAGGTACCCATTCATTGTTATGCTTCATTCTATCAACCGCAACATTCTGCTGTTCCCAGAAATAAACCAGGGTGACACACACCAAACATTTTTATTGAGTTTGATCTCTGAAACAGACTGGAGGCCTTCTGGAGGTGAGGATGCCAGTGGTGGAGGGGCAGGACTTTGGGTTCCTTGTAGTTACAGTGAGCTCCATCAAGCGGCCAGTTAATCTTATTTATATGAAGTGTACCAACTCTTTTCAAGCACCAGAATGAACATTAGCATTCTGGACACAGCACCAAATCAGGAACAAGCTGAAACGGGAGGGTGATAGCTAGACCAAGTTTAAAATGGGTCTGTAGACTTAACCTTGTGATGTTATACAACAGTGTGAAAACTTTGCTTCATAGATTCAATACCATGAATCTGTAACAAATGGCCTATCAGTCCAGTATTGCCACAGTTTTGCACTGAAGTTTGTTGATGTGCTATTGGCAATGGATCTGCTGTAAGTAGGTATGTGCAAGACAGGAGTATGATATGAAGATTATGACACTGACTGCAGTGTCATATTCTTGTGGTGTCCAGATGACTGGTCTTTTTGCGACAATAAAAAAACAAAACTCTTTTCTTTCTTACATTTTTGATAGCATCCAGGACAATGTAAATAAATGCAGCTCCAGTAGTCTGCATTGTGACATCCCTGACATGAGTTGTTAAGTTTTATTTTAATTTTGATTTTCATCCCCCTCTTTATTATTTTACCTTTCATTCCCCCACTTTGTTTCCCCAGGTCTTCGTTTTGTTGCTCAGTTTGCCTTAGTATTTGTGCTCTCTCAGCTTTTATTGCAGGGATCACAGGTGTATCATCTTGCCTACCAGCTTTAATATTTCCTTGACAAAGTCCCAGTTCTTAAGTTTTTTGTTTTGTTTTCGTTTTTGGTAGAGTTATCATCTCTGACTTTCCTGCAGCCTCATGTTCTTGTCCTATTGGCCCACTAAAAACTGGGATTCTGGTGTATCTACTCCTGGCTTTATTGTCCAGTGTATTATTTGTTTGGAGGCATGTCGTGATGCTGTGGAGGCAGCATCTGGAACTGAAGGCATGAGGAACTCACCCAACAGAGCAGGGAAGGTTTTCATCAGAGCAGGAGGGAGAGTGGTAGACTGTGTGAGGGAAGCACCAACCTGCCTCAAGCAGATCTCTTGCGGATGGCTTTCTTGAGCTTTCACACTGTTTGAGAATAGTGAGGGTGCTAATAAGGAAAGTGCCCAGGCTGTAAGTGTGGTGCAGTGAGGAAGCACAGAGGGAAATAGTCCTCTTGTTGGGGAGGATTGGCACCTGGAATTGGAGGCTGCATTCTATCCAGTTTTTAGATAGAGCTCCAGTGAACCCTATTAGGTAGTAGCTGGAGTGGTGAGATGTGAGCAGTGGAGTGTGAATAGAAGGGCTTATCACCTGGAGAACAAGATCTAAGTAAGTCTGTTCAGGTGTGGCTACCTGGAAGGTGGAGCCTTTGGGCTGAAGTTCCTTCTCTGCCTGGATCAGAGGCTGTTCCCTCTTCTCTTGGTGATCCAGCTAAGGAGAAAACCATAGTGTTTGGATATATACTCTGATCTTCACTACATATCACAGCTTTTCTGAAATACAAAGGTGAATTAACAATTTCTTTTCTTTTTGAAAGAAACAGAATATTGAAGGCTATAAATTTTCTTTTGATTACAGCTTTGCTTGCACTTGAGCCAACTATAACTTTGGGTGTGATCCTGACCTTATGTATGGAAATGAGTTCACACTTCTGTTGCACCCAGAATGTAATTAATGAAGTTTTTTTTTTTTTTTTGGTTGTTGTTGTTGTTGTTTTTTGGTTGTTTGTTTTTTTTTCTTTTTTGCTTTGTTTCGAGGACAGGTATGCATCATGTAGTTCTGGCTGGCCTAGAACTTGGTGTATAGATGGTGCTGGTGGTTAATCTATAGTTTACCATAGTCTCATGAGTGCTGGGGTAGCAGGCCTGTGGCATGGTATAGGCTTTTAAGCAAATACTTCCACACCTGTAATAGTGATTTTTAAAACTGTGTTTGTGCTTGTTATATTCTTAATAAATAAACCCCCTTTTATTTATATTTTGACTAGCTGATTTCGAAATTAGTAAAGTTCATCACTTCTGTTGGTTCTATCAATATCTTGTCTTTCTCCCTTAACTAAACTTAGCAAACAGGTTGGGCCAATGTTTTATTAGTGAAAAACTATTCTATCCTGTGTAATTGCTCCCTAGCCCTATCTCTACTCCCCCTTTGAACCTTTACCTAGTAATATGAGCAAATAGCCTGTTCACCAATTTAATGTTATATTTTAACATCCTTCTATTATATAGCCTTCTATGCCATTTCAAATGTGCATTTAAATGATTTAGTAGCTAAATGTTTAGATCAGTTGAAATTAAAATGGTAGCTTTTTTTTTTTTTTCTTGGCTTGGTCAAATTAAACTATAAACCTTGTTTACTTTTCATTGTCAAAATACATGTTTTTCCTAGCATGGTGGTAACATACTTGCATGAGACAGGAGAATCACCAGTTTTAGGCCAGCCTGGGTTACATGTTAAGAAAGATTTTGTGTCTTTTCTGTAAATCCCAAGTTCACAACGCTTTCAGTTTTGTTTTGTATTTTTTTAAGTCTTTATTTACTAATTTGTAAAAAAAAAAAAAAAAAATACAAATTTTTCTGAAGGAAACTTTTTTCCACCCTGCCACAAACTTTACAGTCTAGAAACAGTTTTTCTGAGACCTATGAGGTGGATCAGTGGGTAAAGGCCCTTGCATTACAATCATGGAGACTGGGGTTTAATCCTCAGAACCCACATGGCTCTGGGGAAGGATCTATTCCACAGTGTAGCCCTCTGTGTGTTGCCCCCCATTTAATTAGTCATTTATTTATATTTTTAAATTTAATTTTTATTCTTCTGTTTGAAAGCTTTGTGATCTTTACTTTTGGTAATTTATAATTGTTTTCAGGCCTTGATAGTTGCACTGTACTGATTAGTTAGTTATGGCTGGAGCCTTTGGTCACTGAGTCTATAATGAGGCCATTCACAGGACTGGAGAGGTGCTTTTGTCATTTTAATATTTTAAAATATTTCCTTGTGTGTTTGTGTTTTGTGTTTTGGGGTTTTTTTTTTCTCCCTTCTTTAACACAGCGTTTCTTTGTGTAGCGTTGGCTGTCCTGAAGTCACTTTATAGATGAGCCTGGCCTCAACTTCACATAGATTCACCTGCCTTTGCTTCCTTAATCTGGGATTAAAGCTGTGTGCAACCACTGCCTGGCATATTTCCTTGTGTTTCACAGCATATTCAGTTCTTTATTTTCTTTTTAGACTTACTAGCAGCTAGATACTTTTTGCTTCTTGCTATTAAATCATTATTGTCCTGGCTGTTGTTTTTATTATCTTAGTAATTTTTTATGAAATGTCGTATTCCCCAATCTGCCCTCACTTTCTTTTGCCTCGTTCTCCTTGATCTGATCGCTATCATATTCTGCCACCCTCCTCCAGCATGATAATTACAGATGTTATTGCTGAGTATACCACTGGTACATTATTTTTCAAACTTATAGGGATACTGGAACAGGGTTTCTTTGTGCAACTCTAGCTGTCCTGGAACTTGCTCTGTAGACCAGGCTGGCCTTTGCCTCCTGAGTGCTGGAATTAAAGCCTGCACTACCGCTCACCATGGAGATGGGATCTTTAAAGCACTTCTTCTAGTCTAGAACTTTCTAAAGGGGATACCTAACTGCCTTAGTGAGGCTTTAGAATGCTTAGTTCCCTCATTGTGATACTTGTCATTATGAGATGGAAATTTTAAAGAGCCCTTGCATCACATTCAGCATTAAGACAGTATCCACTTAGCTGTCATGGTGTTTTTCTTATTGCTGGTGATTGTATTTGGGGATTTACACAGGCCAGTTGCACTTTGCTTATGCTGTAATGCACACCCTCATTGCTGTCACAGCTTTCGATTGGAAGGGTTATTCTTTGAGCTGTTTGGAAGATGAACAACTCATGATACTGAATCTTTTTTCAAAAAAATGTCCTCTGTAGTCTTTAGTTATAATTTGTTCATGTATTTAACAGTAGAAGGCTCATTGTCTGTGGCCTCACAGAGGCAAGTAGGTGTTCCCTTTAGGGGTTTTGGTCTAGAAGAAGCACTTCCCACTGGTGCAGAATAAGGCAGGTTTCTAATCTTTGTTGTATGTATTTACTCAGGTGAGTTTCCCTGTTTGTTTGACTGATTCTGTGAAGGAGCTACCCTCCTGCCCACTCCACTTTTTGACGATTATCTATACAATACCCTTTCTAGCTTTGGATATTTCAGTCTATAAAAATATAAGAATATTCTTTTTGGGCATGATGCCCCTAAATGAATATTCTTCCATAAACACAATTTTGCTACAACTCCAGAAACTTATGTCAGTACAATTTCATCTGTTTTACCCTCTATTTTGAGTGATGTAATGTTGCACATAGTATCCCCTTTCCCAGGTAGGTTGCAGATCTAGTTGATGTTAAAGATTCTAGTTAATTGTTAGGTCTTGGTTGTTTGTTTCCTTCATCTGAAGAGTTTTTGGAAGCGCTTGTTTTTTGACATGTCATTTTAAAAGAACCTAGTCCACCCCCCCCCCATATAGAAATGTCTTCATTTTGTCTTTATTATTTCCTCATGGTTAGATTGCTGGAGTAGTGCAGGTGTCTCACGGTATTACACACGGCAGGATGCACAGATGTTTCTCAGTCCCTGTTGGAATTACCTGGTTAGGATTCTCTATTCTTTATATCTAATAATCCAACAGTAGGGAAGGAAACACTTTAAGATCATATGGATATTTCAGTCCTCAAAGTTTTTCCTAGGTTTTAGAAGCTGTTGTTTGATGATATGACTTCTTGGGAACAGTGTCTTGCTTTTGTAGCTGTAACACTCCTTTTTATTCATTGACCTCTTTTTGTCATAATCAGGACTGTGTCACATATTAAAATTATTTATTTATGAAGACTGGTGAGCTTACTGAGAGGGTGAAGGCGCTTATTGCCAAGCCTTAGCTTAATCTAGCAGGAGTGAACTGAATCTTGGAGGTTGTCTATAACCTCTATACAGAACCCATTGTGTAGAGGAGACATGGGCCATTACGTCCTACCCTAGCTGAGCTATTGGAATTGTTGACTTTAGGGAGAGGGAAAATCAGTTTTCACTAGGAGTATATCCCCTGGTAGACTGATTGCTTCCTTGTTGTAGATTATGTTTCATCTTTGGAATTTGGCTTGCTATGTTTTTGGTTTTTTTTTTTTTTTCCATGTTTGCTTTTCCGAGTAGCTTTAATCTCTAAAACTTTCTTATAGTTTTAGTGCAGTTTTGTAAGATCAGCCACCATTCAAGACACATTGCTTTTTCAAAAATAAATTGATGTGAAAAGTAATGTATAATCCATAAATGTTTTGTTTATTTCCAAAAGATTTACATCAGAACTGCAATTACAAATGTATAGCAACATTTTTGTTTCTGTTTTTCTTGGTCTAGAATTGCAGAATATGTATAGAGTGTGGCACACGATCTAGTTCTCAGTGGCATCACAACTGTCTGATATGCGACACTTGTTATCAACAGCAGGATAATTTATGTCCTTTTTGTGGAAAGTGCTACCATCCAGAATTGCAGACAGACATGCTCCACTGCAATATGTGTAAGAGGTAAGAAGAAACAGCGGCCCCATTTAGCTGCTTCTTGATCCCTTGGTTCTTGTGATCATTTTCTTTACTGTGTTGTTAATTCTGAGTGTTGATAAAGGTAGAATTGATTGAAATATGCTTTTTGTTTGTTTGTTTTCGAGATAGGGTTTCTCTGTGTAGCCTTGGCTGTCCTGGACTCCTGTTGTAGACCAGGCAGGCTTCAAACTCACGGAGATCTGCCTGCCTCTGCCTCCCTGAGTGCTGGGATTATACTGCATGTGATTTTAAAAAAATAATATATATATTTTATTTTATGTACATTAGTGTGAAGGTGTCAGATCCCTCAGAATTGGGGTTACAGACAGTTGTGAGCTGCCATGTGGGTGCTGGAAATTGAACCTGGGTCCTTTTAGGAAGAGCAGACACTGTTCTTAACCACTGAGTCATCTCTCCAGCCACTCCCCTTCCACTTTTTGGGGGATAGAGATTTAGCATTAATCCCTGGTTGGCCTAGATCTTGCTGTGTAGACCAGCTGGCCTCAAACTCACAGAGATCCTCCCGCCTCTGCCTCCCAAGTGCTGGGATTAAAGGCATGCTTTACAATACATAGCATATTATGTTTTTTAATTAATCTGATAGACATAATGAAGCAGATAAGCAAAAGATAAGAATAGCAAGATCAGAAATGAGCACTGAGAGAAAACTAAAGAGAAGGAAAAACATATCAATGTAATTGTAATGATGTTTACAAATGTCATTTTCTTTGAATTTTTTAGATGTTTCCAACCACTGTAATCAACTTTTTCTTATCTTTAACCTTATTATAACCATTCTCTCTTTTTTTTAAGCAATTGACTTCCCTTTCCTTAGGTACTGATTTGGATTTAAGTTAGAGGTTTTTATATAAATATACTTATCACTGCAGATGGATTCACTTAGAATGTGACAAACCAACTGAGCATGAATTGGATTCTCAGCTTAAAGAAGAATATATCTGCATGTATTGTAAACACTTAGGAGTTGAAATAGATCCATTACATCCAGGGAATGAAGTAGAGATGCCTGAATTACCTACAGGTAAACATATGCACAGAGTTGTGTGTGTGTGTGTGTGTGTGTGTGTGTGTGTACACCTTTTGAAAAGCAATATGTTGATTAATCATTAACATATTGCTTCATTTATAATAAACTTTTGTATCGACTCTCATTGTATTTTTAGTTTCACAAGCCTCTTCTTCCTCCCTCTCTTTTTCTCTTTCTGTGTCTTTTTATATTTGAAAGTTTCAATGAGTAGTCCAGGTTAACCCTGAACTCTTTAACCTCTTGTGTTAGCTTCCCAAATGCTTGGATTATAAGTGTGTACTGCTACACTTAGCTTTCAGTTTTGCAGCTTTAGGGAGTTTTGTTTGGTGTTTTTTTTTTTTTTTTTGTCATCTGACTCCAGTGACCAAAATCAAGTGAATAAAATAAAATCCAGCTTCTTTCCAACTTGTATTTCAGGTATAGAATGGAGAAGCATGCAGTGTTTTTTGAACCAACAGTTCTTTAGCTGTGGCCTGTGTTTTTTTCTTCATAGTCCAGCCTATCTTTTTCTGAACAAGCCTTCAATTTTGTTTAGGTAGTCAGTCGTTTGTTTGTTTTAAAATGAATTTCTTGTTGTTATAAACACATTAACTAGATTCTAAGAGGGCAAAGAAAATAGACCTACTTACCAGATTGTTTTTTCAATCAGTGTTATGCAAGTCCTTTTTTTTATCATCTACAAAAGACCTAAGTAGAAAAACCATAATTACTAACATATCATTATATAATAGTAGAATGTTATTTTAAAATAAGAACATGGTTGTTATCTTATGTATATAAAAATTCTGTCTTTTGTTTTTTGGTTTAGTGGTGCTTGATATTGAATCTAGGGTCTCTTTACCTTTGACCTATACCCTCAGCCTGTAAAGCTTGCTTTAAATATTCACACAGTCAACCTTGCAATTGGTTATAATGTCCATGTATTTAAATGTAAACATGCATGTGGTTAACAAAGTAAAATCTAAAGAAAAACTATGACATTGCTATTGATAATTTATCCTCATTAAAATAAGGACCTAGTTCTTGGTTTGGATAATAAAAGGAAAAAAACTCCAAGGTAAAAAATTAATCGTTTTCTGTTAAGATTATTCCAATGGAATGGAAATTGAAGGTCCTGAAGATGAAGTGGTGTTTCTGGAGCAGACAGTTAATAAAGATGGCAGTGATCACCAGTCCAGCCCTGGAATTGTTCCAGATGGTAAGACTGCTAATATTTTTGAAGAAAATAGATAATATGCAAGTATTTTCTTGGAATTTATTTAGAAAAGGCCTGGAGATGTGGCTCAGTGGTAGATGGACCTTTTAGAAAAATCATCTTTGGCATAACTGTATTTATAGTTCAGTTGTACTCTAATCTTACTAATGAATATGTAACATTGTTTAAGGACCAAGTGATTTTCATTAAAAAGCAGTCCATTGTGTTCTTATAATTGTGAACTAAGCTATTGCAGATTATGAGGTATTTCTTGCCGAGATAATTTGATATAATAAAATTTTCCATTATCTTAGTCGTGCTATTGAGATATTTTAAAAATGTTTTAACTAAGGTTTTACAGTATTGATAATAGCTTTACTGAACTTGTATAATTAGTAAAATTTCATATTGGGGGAAATTGTTTATTAAATTATGAGTTTTTCTAAGTTTTTTTTTTTTTTGTAGATGAAGCTTTATGTTAAATTATATACCTTGAATGAATATATAAAAATAAAGTTGGGTTTTTAATTTTTAAGTAGCCACATTTAACAACTCATTAAAAGTTATACTTCATTCAGATGTAACTTGAGAAAATAAGTTATAGCAAATATGTACATAAACAGATTCCTAATTTTATCTTTGTATATAACTAACATAATAACAGTCTGTTTTGTGCTCATTTTGAAATTGGCATTTTATAGTAAAACTTATATTCGGTTACTATAGAGACAGCAGTGTTAGAGAAGTGTTAATTCCTTGTTTAAATATTTTATAATGTTATTTGTAGCAGTTCAGGTGTGTACTGAAGAGCCCCAGAAAAATAATCCACCAGAAAACCCTGACACAGTTGATCTCCTCACTTCTGGTAAGCTATATGTTCAGATTGTTTAATTGTATTATAAGACAATTGTCCAGTAAAAGTTTTCCTCAACCTGAATGACGGTAAAGAGGTTGTCTGCAAAGGGTCTGTTATTTGACATTTTTCTTTTATCTTCACATAGTCTTCGTTACAGCAGGAGTGAGATGTGAGGTTTTGTAACAGATAATACATTAATTTTAATCACAGATTTGAAAATAATAAATGAAGTATCTAGTGTCTTCATTGATATAGCCTCAATGGCATTTGGAATATCTATCTCATTTTCAGTAGCCCTGTCTTGTTAGAGTCCCTCAGGCCTCATGCCAATTGAGACCCCTAATGTATATAAGGCTAGGTTGACTTTTGTTTGTTTGTGTTTTGAGACAGGATCTCTCTCTGTAGCTTATCAAGTTGGTTTTGAACTCATAGAGATTTGTTTGCTTTTGTCTCCCAAGTGCTGCAATTAAATGCATGTGATACCACACCCAATTTTAATAAATTAGTACTCTGGTTTAAAGTTTATCAGTCCATACATACTTCAGTGTTTGACATATTAATAGAGTAGTCAAGATTAATGTCAAAGGTTGTGACATTGAGCATAAACAAGGGTTATAATTTAGGATATGTGTTGAATATGTTAATTTATATAGGTAATAATCAAAGGAAGCCTTGGTGTGCTTGAAAACCTATCAGAAGCAGTATCACAACTGAGTCTACACTGTATCTTTATGTTTTAACCTAGTCTTCCTTTTAAAAGTTTAGCATTTCACTTATTGTTTTTTACTTGCTTTAGAGAGAGTTTAACTTTGCATACATAATTTTCAATCTGTAAGTGCTTAAATTATAAATGTGTCATGTATATAATAGAAATATATTAGTAGTTGAGACTTTTGGGTTTTTTTTGTTTGTTTGTTTGGGTTTTTTTAACCAGAAATTACTTTTAACTCTAAGGATCTTAATAAGCCATGTTTTCAGAAGGCACATGATTGATAAACTATTAAGAAAATTTTGCTTTAATTATTTCAATAATTTTATTTCTCGAATACTTTACAAGTTGTACGTTAGCTGGATAATTCCTATTTATTGTTAAACATTTTGCAATTTGCATGTGAGTTAACGTCACCCATATTCTAAATTTTGTAGAACCATCTGACAATAAAATGAATCCTGAATTGGCAAATGAGATTTCTCATGAAATTGATAGTAAAAAAACAGAAGGATGTTCTAAAGGGGTGCATGTTTGTGAGGAAGATCAAGATGAAAACAGAATGGAAGTAACAGAAAACAGTGAAGGCCCTCCCCACCAGACCATTGTGCTGCAGGAGCAACTGCAGTTGTCAGAGGACCCTGACATGGCATCTAAAGAAGAACCAAGCCCTCCAAAATCATCCACAGAGTATGCTGCACCAGAAGCCTTCCTATGCCCACACAGTGAAAGTTCCTTATCTTTTAAGGAACCCTTGGTGATAGAAAGAGTGCAGGAGGAAATGGAACAGAAGAAAAATTCTGAGTTCCCCACTGGGTGTGTGGATTTTGAAATGACTGTTGCTGTTGACAGTTGTATCAAAGATAGTTCATGCCAGGGAGATAAATCTCTAAAGTTACATGCAGAGGAAGAATCGCCATTTTCATCAGCAACTGACCTGAGCAAGGCAGATGTGTCTTCCTCCTCAACACTCTGTTCAGATCTGCCTTCATGTGACATGCTGCACAGTTACCCTTCAGCTCTCAGTGCTGCTGCTGGAAGCATCATGCCAACAACGTACATCTCAGTCACTCCAAAAATTGGCATGGGTAAACCAGCTATTACCAAAAGAAAATTTTCTCCTGGTAGACCCCGGTCCAAACAGGTAGGATGATATTAATGATGACAGGAAAGATATTGCAACAATCACTTAATATGTAAAAGATACATCTAGCTTTGGTTTAGAAGGCAGCTTCTCCATCCACAGAACTCAGTACTGATGTTTTTTTGTTTGTTTGTTTTGTTTTGGAAGAGGTGCATTATTTTAAAAATGCTGTTAACTGAGAATGTAACTTCGGAATATAAAAATATGATTTATATGATTTTAGTTCGTATAGAAAACTCTTAAGATGTTTTTAGTTCCAAAGTAATCTTAAAGCTTCAAAAACACAAGTGTAAAATTATGTGTCTGTAGTAACAACATTTACTTTCTTTGTAATATATTTTAACTGCATAAACAGGAAATGTTATTCTGGACAATTTCTTATTTTGAATTTTGTTTTCTGTATGTAAGTGCTAAGTCTTTTGTAAAATTATTTTTCAAGGTAGACTTCTTTTAGTAGCTTTAGATAAAACAATCTTAAAATGTGCTGCTGTTTTTAGCACGTGAAGGACACACCTCTTGAGTGTGCTGGGTAAGCACTCTCACCTGAAGGTGTACACTGTGTGTCCAGAGGTCTTGTTGTAAGGGTCAGACCCTCTTGGGTTTAGTTGTCCTACTCCAAGCCTTCCCGGTGCTGGGATTCTGAGCTGCTTCTCTTTGTTGTGCTTTGTCATTGTTCTTAAGTAATAAAATATATCTTTATATTTTAGGGATGAATTACAGTTCTTTCTAAATAGATTAAAGTGGAATTAAATACTAAGATTACAATAACGCTATTTAGCAATGGCTACACAATGGCTGCTTTCAGATATCAGACAGTAGGGAAGATTTAGTGTTTGTTTGGAATTTTAAGTTTTGTGATTTAAATTATATTTGACTTTTTAGTAGTGGTAATATGTTAATCTTAATCAACTAACTTCAGAGCTGTAAAGGCGCTTTAAAAAAACATCTGTCTTAATGGACTGATTTGGACCAAGTAAATCCTATGTATTTTTTATTCTCTAAAATTAAATTACACCAAAGGCAAAGGGACTAGCCCTTGCTCTCTGGGAAAGAAATACACAATGGACTACAGTACTTCAAAAAGTAATGTATGTGTGTCTACGTGCGTATGTAGGTCAGACGGTGCTAGTGATCAAACTCAGGGCATTGTGCTTAGCAGCAGGCACCTAACCATCTCTTAGCCTTAGGATATTTTGTATGTGTATTTGTGTATTTCCCTTGAATATGTTTTGATACTCGGCCTCTGTTATTCCTTATTTTTTTCTTCACAAAGCAGTGCTCTCCCTACTTCATCTTTATGTTGTTTTATAAAATTAGCTGTATAGCAGTTAAGTAGTTCAGTGTTGTAACAAAAAGTCATCAAAAGAAAATTTAACCTCCCACATTCACTTCTGGTTCCTATCATTTTGCATCCTATTAAATTACTGCATTATATATGCTCTGGGAGGAAGTCTGATGCCATGTTGGCCTGCAACTCCTTATAGTCCAACTTCAGCCTCAAGATTGCTGGGATTACAGATGTGGATCTCCAGGTTTGATTTCCAGTGTCTTTTCCAACATTGTGTAATGACCCCACCCTAGTCTAACTGCAACGGCTTCAGCGTTTCACCTGAACCTTGAAAGTGGAGTCCTGAGTTAGAGATGGAGACTTTGCCTCCCTCTGCTGTTTTTGTTTGTTTGTTTAAATTAAATTTGTTTGTTTTGTAAAGTGTTGAACAGAATACTATAGAGAAAGCTTTTTAAAAGTGTTGAAAAATAGGAAAAGAAATTTGTTTGTTTTGGTTTTTTCAAGACAGGGTTTCTTTGTATAGCCTTGGCTGTCCTGGACTCACTTTGTGGATCAAGCTGGCCTTGAACTCACAGAAACCTGCCTGTCTCTGCCTCTTTGAGTGCTGGGATTACATGTGTACACCGCTGTACCTGGCTTGGAAAAAAAGTTTTAATTTCTCAAATCCCTTATTTCGTTTACATATCATCCTCCATTTCATTTTTCATGTTTCACAGTTATTTGCAGTTAAAATTTTTTTTTCCTTGATTCAGATTCTTTCTGTATAGCCATAGCTGCCCCTGAGCTTGGAGTAATCATCCTGTCCTGCCTCTGCTTCCTGAGTGCTGAGATTATAGGCATGTACCACCACTTGTCCTTGTCTTATCTGTCTGCTAGTTTGTATATTCTTTAAAGATGATTTTAAAAGTGTGTGTGTTGCATGTAGTAATATAAGCCCTTTGCATTGCTGAGCTGAAGATACATTTGGACTAGAAATACCAAACTTTTTGTTTCCTTGTGCTGGTAGTGGTCGTTCTAAAGCTATCGCCTAAATCATTGCTCAGTGAGTCATAATATTAGAAATATCTGCCTTCCCACTGCAGAATTAAAGTCACTTGTGGCTGACATTGGTGTTTTATGTAAAAAGACTTCTGTAAGTCATAACAATGAGGTGTTGCTGCTACAGCATCATCAGCCTAAGTAAGTATGTTTACCAAAAGGCAGCTGGTAAACATTCATTTCCTGTCTCTGTACGTTGTCATTCTTTTGTTTCATCTCTTCAGGTATTTTCACATTCCCATAATCAGATTTATTTTTCAAGAATGACCTTGGTTTGCATAGAGTGTTGACAGAAAGTGAACCCAGTTTTTTTAGAAATGTGAAATTGCCTGTGAAGTACTAAACCCTCTCTGGTTGTTCATAAGACAAAAGTCCTCCCTGGGACACATGTCAATAGGGTTGACCTACCATATTTTTTTCTCTTTGTTTTGCTTTCTTATTTTTCTTCCCTTTTTGGAGGAAAGGAGGTGGTAAGGCTATATAGCTTTTTGCCTAGGCTGGCCTCAGATTTGGAGCAGTCTTATTCATTTCCTAAACCTTAGATTAGATTTGACTTTAAATAGAGAGCTGGCTGTAACATTTTTTCCACTTACTATTATTGTTCCCCCCCCCTTTTTTTTTCCTTACAGTCCTGTAATGCCTATGTTATATGTTTATAAGTTTGTGAATTCTCCATAACCAGTTCAATCTCCGTTGAATAATATTCATAATCTCTATTGGATTTGATAGCAGCTTGGTTCTGTAGAGCTCTTCTTAATTTTCAGTTCCTTGTTGTATTATATTTGGACTCTTGTTCTTAATTCCAGTTTTAGATTGTTTAATAGTAACAGTGTATTGTGGATTGGTAATTTGTTTTGGAGGTAAGGAAATCCAAGATTTTAGACAACTGGATGAGCTTGGAGTGTTTGATAGGATAGGACAGTGCAATGTTTATTGATGAGTTCTTTTATGTACACATGCATGCAAAAATATAATGGAAAAGAAAAATAGTGTTTAGTAGTTGTTGAACAGAACACACGACACAACAGAGAACAAAAAAGATCATAGCTTATGCTTATAGCCTAGTCCATGTAATTACAGTGTGATTACGTCACTAGGCATAACATGGTGCAGTAGGCAAGAACATACCTGCCAGTGGAAACTAACCTTTTCTTGGAGCTTTGTGTAAGTTCTTTTCCCTCAAAGGGGGGAAGTAAAAGATGAAATTTGATAATTACATTTGTATTTCAGTTTTAAGGTCTAAACAGTTACATTAGGTAGTTTCTTCTGTGTCAAAATGTATACATGTAATCATGATTTTTCTTCAGTTCATTTTAAAACTGCATATAATCTAGCTTGTAGTGTTCAATGATAATATATTTATTAAAATTCATTACATGACTCCTAAGCTTTTATTATATAAATTCTTCATAGCAGCCAAGTAGTTCCCTAATTATTCCTGTATTGACATCCAGATTGTCTTGGTTTAGGATGCTCTTCATTTAGTTTATCTATGTTGTATGAAATGTAAAATACTTTCTGAACTGGGATACAATTTTGGCATCAAAGCTAACCTAAGTGGTGATAAATAATATATAATCACCAAAAAAAATTTTATTTATGAAAAAAATAATACTCTTTTTATCTTATGGTAATTTATAGTAGTTATAAAATGTTAAAAGATCAAGAAGAATTTAAGGTGTGCATTAAGGAAATATTCTTAGTGAAAGGCGAGTAGAAGTAGTGAGAGGACAAAGTTGAGCTATGTTTTGCCTCTACCACTAAATAAAATGATAAGAATAGAGCATGTCATTGATGATGCAGTGAAAGCAGCCTATGGATTCAGTAAAGAAGATGGTGCATCATTTATGTTGCTAGGGGAAGGGCTTCTGGCAAGGAAACACTCAAGGTCTTAAGTAAAGGGTTAGAAGCAGCCAGCCATTTTGGAAAAGATTGGAAGTGGGAAGTAGCTGTGTCAGATGGGCCATGAGTGTTGAGAGTACAGTTTTTTTATTGGTAGTAAGGAAATCAGGGCAGGAAGAATGCACAGGTGGGAGATAATGTTGGGGAGATCATATATGATATATGATGTGGGTGGAGGGAAAGCAGTTGGAAAGATTTGCCTTCTAAGTTAACTGAGGCACAACCAGAGGGTTCACAATAGGTTAGTTCCTTGCTGAGTAAGATTTGTATTTCTTAGTTGTTAGGCAGACAAAGTCTAGAGGAGTCTCTGGCAGGGGTGGAGGGAAGTAGAAAGACCTAACTGTTAGAGCAGATGGCATGCAAGATGGTGGCAGGCAGGACATGAGTGCTAGTAGTGGAAATGCTGAGGGGAGTGTAACAGCCAGAGACAAAATGATACAAATTTTAGGTTTGCTGATGATTTGGATGGAAGGGTTGATAGAAAGCAGAGCAGAAGCACAGAGAGCATTTTTTGATCAGAGCACTAGATAACATAAAAATGAGAAAGTCTAGCAAATGAAACCAGCTATGGGAGAGATTGTAGATGTGAAATGTGTTAGAGTTGTGTTAGTTACTCTTCTGTTGTTGTGAGAAGAAAAGGTTGATTTGGGGCTTATAGTTACAATGGGTTAGAATCCATGAGCATCCATGAGCAGCCAGGCAGGCATGGCTCAGGGGCAGTAGCCAAGAGCTCACATCTTTATCCACAAGCTGAGCCACAGAGGGCATGATGGGAATGGTGCAAATCTTTTGAAAATTCAAATCTCAGCTGCCAGTGATACACTTTCATTAAGGTCATATTTCCTAGGGCTTTCCAAACAAGTTCACCAACTGGGTACCAAGTATTCAAATGTAGTCTCTGGCCTACAGGAGCCATTCCCATTCAACCCCCCACAAACGTTTTGTATAATGGAGGTATTAAGGAAATTGAAAAAATAATTATACTTCCTTGGAGATGTTAGTTAAAGCTAGAACTCGGATCTGTAAGTGTAGAAGACAACTGTTTCCAAGATGGTATTTCAAACTCTTACGTATGTAAATAGTCTTTACGATTTGGGTTTCAGCGTTTAGGAAACTTGAGGGCTTCAGGTGTCAGTGAGGAAGAACTTGCATAGGAATTGGAGAAAAATCATCATGGAGGTGTGCTACTATCAGATCAGTAGAGTTGTCTTGAGTAAAGTGAGAGCAGAGAATGGACTTTGGACAGCATGGAGGTTACTAAGGAAGATGGCATAGATGCCATGGGAATTGGATAGTGAACAGGAATGGTTGGCTTTTGTGTGCTTTTGTATGTCCTTGTTAACTGAGCTTGGGTAAAGTGTGGTCAGGGAAGTGATGTTGAGAGAGAACTTAATCATCCTAGACAACATAACAGAGTGATTGCTGGCTTTTTTTTTTTTTTTTTTATTTTTTTTTTTTTTTTTTTAATTCTTTTTTTTTTATTTCTTTATTTTTTTCTTTTTAGTTACATTTTGTTAACTCTGTGTCCCAGCTGTATCCCGCTCCCTCATTCCCTCCCCAACCCCACACTCCCTCCCTGGTCTCCTCCCTGCCCCTTTCCAAGTAGATTGCTGGCTTTAAAACATGTGGCTCTTTAGTGTGAGTTAGAGGTGGAGTTAGTTTCTCCCTGGGTTTCTTTTTTTTTTTTTTTTTTTTTCCCTCCAAACTTTATCAACTCTTCATTGTGGGTTGGTGGTCATGTGCTTATCTTTTGTTATTTAAACTAGTGATTGCATGTTTATTATTACTGGGATTCTTACTAGTTTGATAGCGTTCTAGAAACCTGGTAAGTACAATATTTCTTGTTTTAGGATTTTGTCATTTAATTGGTAAAATAATCATGAGTTCTTAAATTGCCTGATTCAAAAATAGGATCTTTGTTATTTGACATTTGTTGTGTTTTTCTTTAAAGCATTTCCTTGGTGGAATAAAAATTTTTCTTGCTCTTCATCAGATTAGTCGAGTTTGCCCAATGTGGTTACTTGGAAGTGAGATGCCTTAATTTTAACAGTTTTAATGAGACACTGGTTCTTGTATATTAGGCACCTTAGTCATTTTAATTTGCAAATTTAGGACAATTTGCTTTAATCTCTTAACTATTCAACTTAACTCCTTGGGTATAATTACTGTAAGATGTCATTCCTGTAAATAAAATCATCCAAGGTGCAAACATTCATTCTAAGTGTTTTAGCCTACTGGTTTGGCTGTTTACACCAAGGAATAGAACATACACTCTCTAAGATTGTCTTTTCCCTTCTTTTGCAATAGACATACTTGTTAGATGAATATAATCTCTGAATAGTTTTCTCTAGTCTTAATTTTTAGACTGTGACTGACTTATTTTCATTTTTGTACTGTAATTACAGTTCATGAGTCAGTGCTGATGTTATATAAAACTTGATTTTTATTATACTTTATTGTATTGATAATTCTACTTAAATATTTAATGTAATTATGCTTGCAAACATTTGAGTTAAAGTCACTTTAGGTGATAAGTTTATTTTCCCAAACTTGAAGCAATTTGTCCTAATTTTCCATACGTTTGCATTTGCTTTTGCTGTCCTAAATTCCTTAGTTGCTGGCTTTGATCTTTTATGTTGCTGAGTTTTATACATCTATTTTCTCACCTGCCATATCCTAGGGGGCTTGGAGTAACCATAATACAGTGAGCCCACCTTCCTGGTCCCCAGACATTTCAGAAGGCCGGGAAATTTTTAAACCCAGGCAACTTTCTGGCAGTGCCATTTGGAGCATCAAAGTGGTAAATAAAATTGCATTTACATTCATGTATCATTTCTTTCTGGTTTGTTTTGTTCTTTATGGATGTTAAGAATTAAACCTTTTTTTTCTAGATTCAGCTTCCAGAGACATTTTTTTAAATCTGAAATCTTGCCTTATAACATTCTTCACTTAAAGATCTAGATGAGGAGGAAGTTAAATTGGAGTTTTTTAAAGATACATTTTTAATGCCTTTTTCTGCCTGATTTTCTGTTGTTGTTATAAGTATTTCTTTGAGGAGAAAATTATTGTCATATAGAATACAGTATAATTAGGAATTTATTCATTATGATGTCATAAAATGTCATTGATTACATACAGACACAGGAAATATTCCCCAGTGTCCTTGTGCATGTTCACCTCATAGTCACAGAGTGCCCCCATGTCAGGGGTTGTGATGCCTTTCCAGTTCTTGATCAAGTTAAGTAGTGTGAAAGTCTTTGAAGCAAAAAAGTTTAAAAAGTAATCATCTTGAAAGTCAGAATACTTTATTGACTAAAGATTTTTTTCTTATCCTCATATTTAATATGTTTCTAGACTAGAGCTATTTAAGTTAGACTAGTGAAAGATTTCAGAAGACTTTCAGAGTATATTTTCTTAATTTCTGTTATAATTGGAAGGGCACATTTATGCTCTTCCAGATAACTCTAGTCATTCCAGGTAATGTAGCATAATTTTAGTTAATTCATTTTTAATTGATTGATTAGAGAATGGTCTCATTATATAGCCCAGGCTGGCCTTGAATTCCATCCAGATACTTCTGCCTCAGACTCCCAAGTGCTGGGACTATAGCCATGTGCCACCATATCCAGGTTTAAATACTTAAGAAAGTAAAAAATAACTTTTTCAATGTAGGAAATGCTGCCAGTTGTACTTACTTTTAGTCTGTACCAGTGGATGTTAGGGGTAATAAACTGAAAGATTTCTATAATCCTGACTTTTAATTATGGCTTTAACTCTTCCTCATACTCCTCCTTGCCATAAGCCACCCTTTTATTTCAGTTAAAAAATAATCTGTCCAGTGTAGTCCTACCCTGGCTATCGCTTGTTCAGAACTTAGTACTCTCACGAGACCTAAAGAACAGGGTGGGTAAAGAAAGTACAAGGAGAGGCAGTTTGGAGCTGGAAGTTGTTTGTACTGAAGGGGAAAACACAATTCCATAACCCTTTGTTCATGTGATTTATTCTCCCAACATAAACATAGTACTTGGACCCTGAACTTATTCTTCTCAATCAGCATATGAAACTGATAAAGGGTATCAGATGAAAATACAACATACCTACAAGGAACAAAAAGTTTTCGTGACTAACTTATATATGCACGCACACACACAATCTGCTTATAAGATGCATTTTTTCAGTTAGTAATATATAATTTTAAATATGACCAAAGTAGAGTCAGGGCCGTTATGTTGGTTGGTACTTACAGCTTAAGATCACATGGAATTTAACATTTGCCTATATGACTTTTTCTTATGTTAGTGAAAATTTAGATAAGTTATTCCTATTTCAAACATTATTTTTAAGGTTAATTATTTTGCCTTTATGTCAATTTTATTAACATATAAAGCAACTTTGAATACTGTGTTAAAATGAGATGTTCAATTTCTATAAGAGCTATTGAAATAGTAAAGGCTACTGATAACATTTTCATGACAGGAAGAATAGTGCTTCACACTAGTAAAAATTAACTTTGAGCCTTTGTAATATTTCAGAATACTGACTAAGAATTGAGGACTATGGGCCCCTTGCCACCTCAGTGACCTTGTAGAAGTCACTGACACTTTACCATCAGTACAGTTATCCTTGAAATGACGATACCTTGTGGGTTATTGATAGGAAAAATTGCTCAGATCAGTGCCTACTATATGCCCAGTAAATGTTTCTGTTACTCTCATCTCCGAGAAGATAATTTTTCTTGATACCTACTTTGTACTGAAAATAGTCTGTGCATATAGAACTGTCTGTGTTGGGATAGTAGCTCTACATACCTAGAATGAAGGTGTGTAGGGAGTTAAAAATAGTGTCAACACCTGCTGATGGGAAACAGTCAGGATGATAGAGGCAACATTGATTCTACAGCTTTAAGTAGTTTTATTTATAAGTTGTGGATACATATATAAAGGTAGAAATAGTAACTGTGGCCTATTAATATGTGTCATCTAATTATAAAAGAAAGGTAAATATTTGTATAACATTAAATATTTCACTGACATATGAATTTCAAAATTCTTTTAGTCTTTTACAAAATATTAACTCATCTTTATCTGTTAATGTAGGGCCGAGGTTCTGGATTTCCAGGGAAGCGGAGACCTCGTGGTGCAGGACTGTCAGGACGAGGTGGCAGAGGCAGGTCTAAACTAAAGAGTGGACTTGGAGCTGTTGTATTACCTGGGGTGAGATTTATGTTCTTACTATCCCAGTAGTAATTATTGGTGATGTTCTCATTTCTAGCAGGTTGGCTCCATCCTAAGAGTCCCAGGAATGGTCTTATCTCTCTAAGTTTTACCATGTCTCTTCTTGATAATTTTTTTTTAATTTTTTTTTTTTATTTTGGAAGTCTGCTCAGGTTATTTTCTGATTTGTCTTTGTTTTTCCTTTTGCCATCTTTTTATACCAACTCTATAAGAGTGAATTTGTGGTGTATTTTTTTTTCATTAAAAAATACTATTATTAAATTCTTTTTTTTTTTAAAAAAAGATGTATTTATTACATTTCATGTGTATGAGTATTTTTCTGCATATGTATATATACACCATGTACGTGCCTGGTGCCCTAGGAGTTCAGAATAAGACGTCAGATCTTATCTTCTGGAACTGAAGTTTCAAGTGGTTGTGAGCCATTTGACGTGGCTGCTGGGAATTGAATTCAGGTCCTCTGCAATAATAATATGTACTCTTACGTGCTGAGCCATCTCTTCAGCCCCTGTTTGTTATGGTGGCATTTAAAGTTTTTTTGTTATTATAGTTTCTGTAAGTATTATAAGACCTATAGAAAAAAAAAAAATGTCCAGAGATGTCCTCCCAAGATTTTATGACTATTTTGGATTTTTAAATACTTACCGATTGGTACATTTTGAGGTATTCTTTAAACGTACATTGGAAAATATATTTGAATTGAGTGTGGTATTGCACTCTTAACTCCAGCATTCAGGAGGCAGAGGCAGACAGATCACTGTGAATTCAAAGCCAGCCTCATCTACATAGAGAGTTCCAAGACAGCCAGAGCTAGAGAGAGAGACACACACACACAGAGACGGAGAGGGTCAGGGATAGAGAGACAGACAGAGACAGAAGAATATATATGTATATATTTGATAAATATAGGCAGATATTTTTATAGTACCTTTGTTATTTAACTGAAATTCTCTTTATCACTTTCTAACTGCCATCTTAAATTCAAAAAGCATGAAATTACTCAGTTTTACTACTAACCAGAAACAAGAAAACTATGATTCTGGATTTTTTGTTTGTTTGTTTGTTTGTTTCATATAAAGTAAATTGAAAATGGATCTATTTCTGAGTAGGTGGCTCACACCTTTAGTCATAGCACCTGAGAGGCTCAGGCATGTGGATCTCAGTGAATTTGAGGTCCAGGCCAGCAGGGACTACATAGTGGGATCCTGTTTCAAAAAATGAGATTCAAAAGGAAACAGACTTATTGAGACATAATTGGTGTGAGGGTACAGAGATTTGACACTCATACAAACACACACACACACACACACACACACACACACACACACACACACACACACTTTAATAAGCTTTGTTGTTTATAAACCCTTGAAAACCATATTACAATCAAGACAGTGAAGACACTGAGCTCTTAAGTCTTACCAGGATCCTGTGATGTCCCTCTGGTTCCCCAGCTTCACCTCCCACTGTCCTCTTCACACATGACTAATCTGAGTTTCTTGTGGCTCATGCCTGTAATCCTAGCCCTTGGGAGGTTGATGCAGGATTGGTGCTAGTTCACATGTTTTAAACATTTTGAAAGTTCTGGTCATG
Source organism: Psammomys obesus (assembly GCF_907164565.1). NCBI lineage: Eukaryota > Metazoa > Chordata > Mammalia > Rodentia > Muridae > Psammomys > Psammomys obesus. The sequence continues at coordinate 12,279,131 of NW_026592118.1, forward strand.
CCTCCAGATTAAATGTTTATGTTGCTTAATGGTTTCCCTTACAGTTGTAGTCAAGAGTTTTTATGACATTAAATTGCTGTTAATTGTGCCTTGATCATAACATCGTATTAGTAATATTGATTAAAACTGATTTTATAGGTGTTTAAATTTAAAATATAATAGTTACATATTTTTAGCTAAAATTTCATCCATTCTGTGCTAAAAATATTTTATTATTTATATTTTGCCCCTTACTGTAACATGTTCAGTGTAGGTTTTAACTTTTTTAAGGGAAGAGGATCATATTTCATAATTTTACTATTGGCCTCCTGTTCCCTGTTACTGAATCTAAATTAAAGCTTTTGTGGGGGCAGGGTATATAGTAAGAATCTAGTTGGTGCCCACTTGATTTGGTGAAACATAATTAAGTTCAGAAATGACCACCTATAGTTGGTGATTGGTCTGCTAATTCTGACATTTTGATAAACTAATAATAATATTCTAAAATAGTGCCACTTAACAGAAATGAGTAGGGACCAAATATGCAATTTAAAACTTCTTGGGAGCAACATTTAAAAAGTTATAGTGAACTAAAAAATTTAATTTTAAAGTGCCTTATGACTCCTATATTTCAGTCATTACCATTTTCCCATGTGAGGTATATAAGGTTGGTAACTAGCTATTTTTACATTCTTGTGAGTCTAGTACTGAGTCTTTGACTGCTGTGAATATTACAGTGTATATGACTTCAGCTAACCACTGTGTCGTTCTCGAGTGTCAGTCAAAGTGAATTGCACATATTTACCATATGTCATAATTTTATAGTTTCTTGATTAGAATATCTGGATAATTAAGATTAATAAGACAGGCTTTGGGATCCTCCTTTGTCTGTATCTGTGGCGCTTGTATGACTAAAGTGACCCTGTGTGAAAACAAAGTCATTATGACTTTTAACTGTGGAGGCAAGGCCTTGCTTTGTGGACAGGCCAGCTCCAGCTTGATCACCTCCTGCCTCAGCTGCCTTAGCTGTGATTATAGTGTACACTACCACGTACACTAAGAGCCAAGTGTTTTCCAGTTAATATTATGTAAAGAGTTGTTAGTCTAGACATGAACAAAAATTGTGTTCTGATTAAGAATTTTCAGTTAAGTGTAATACAATTAAGTAACAGCATGATGTTTGGGTTTGTTGTTTTTTTTTTTTTTTGCATTTTGTAGGTGTCTGCTGCAGATATTTCAGCTAATAAAGACGAAGAAGAGAACTCTATGCACAATACAGTTGTTTTGTTTTCTAGTAGTGACAAGTTCACTTTGCATCAGGTTCGAACTTAATTTTTTCCTATCTGCATAGATATCATCCAGTTAGACTATAGTACTATGTTAAATAAAAATATATTTTAAAAATTTGTTTAATCTTACCTGAAAGGAAAGGAGGACCTCCCCTTTTCTATCAGTGGACTGGGGGAGGGGCAGAGGAGGAGAAGAGAGAGGAAGGGAAGGTGAGATTGGAAGAGTATGAGGGAGGGGGCTACAAAGTGAAAAGTTCACTTTGTAAATTGTAATAAATTGTAAGTTGTAATAAATAAAAAAAATAATTTAATCTTAAAATAGCTTTACATGTTGTTAATTTTCAGGATATGTGTGTAGTTTGTGGTAGTTTTGGCCAAGGAGCAGAAGGAAGATTACTTGCCTGTTCACAGTGTGGTCAGTGTTACCATCCATATTGTGTCAGTATTAAGGTAAGCATGTTTAAATTAATGAGTTAACAAAAACATTTCTAATAAAAATTATTCTATTTATTCATTTATTCATGTGTGACTCTCTGCATGTGTATGAATGCAGACATGTGGAAGTCATAGGATACTTGTGGGAGTTAGTTCTCTTCTTCTACCATGTATATGGGTCCTGGGGATCAACTTAGATTGTCAGTCTTGGTGGCATGGGAGTTTACCCTTCAAGCCATATCACTAGTGCCAACAAAGGTATATAAACTTTTATTTTGCTTGAACAATAATATGGTTCTCTCGGTTTTAAAATTGATATTTAAATCAAGTATTTGTTGCTAGTATACATATGTGGCAATATTTTAGTTCTGAACTCTGTTTTTATCCCTCCTTTTAAATTTTTTTTTTATTTATTACAATTAATTCACTTTGTATCCCAGCTGTAGCCCCCTCCCTCATGCCCTCCTAATTCTGCCTTTCCTCCCTCTTCTCCCATGGGTCTTCCCCAGTCCACTGATGGAGTTTTTAAGTGTTTATTTCCTCAACAAATTATCTCCTAAAAATCTGTGGTTTTAAATTATGCAAATTTATCCTGTTGTTGTACTGAAAAAGGCATAAAAATGTAGGTATTTACTCTTTAAAGTTTATCTTATGACCATTTACTGAGGCGTTAATTTGTTTGTGTTCTTTTGATCCCCTGATAAAAGAACAACTAGTAGTCATGTTGTATGACTATCCATGTCTCTTCCATGTTCAGGTTCCTCAGTCCTTCTCCACATACATTTTTTTTCCTTATAGCCAAAACAAGTATTATATTTAATGTAATTCTGTAATAACCAAGATCCTTCAACTCTTAGTTGCAAGCATTTCTATTAGATAATAAGAATATTTTATGTGGTAACCATGTACTTGGTTTTAAAGTTACCTAAATATGGGCATGTTGCAGTATCTCTGAATGAAATGAGTATTTTTTAAGACCAATTTTTAATAAAAGTTGTAATTTTTGAGTGAAGTAATGGGTGCTCAGTGGAAGTTTCAGTGTTCAGCTGTAGATGTAGGAGCCTCCTGTGTACTACATACCATTTTCTGATTCTGATGTAACATGGGATAAGTATGAACCTAAACTTCTTGTCTGTTGATCATCTTAACTTAACCCCCTCTTTTCTTGCTCTCTGTGTGATGCCTTTATTTATCCAAGATGTTGATATAGGAAATAAAGTTTCATGTATCCCCCGCAGGAACTAGTGTTATAAGTACACTAGCTTTTTATTCCCTTAAACTAACACTAGCTTGTATGCATTTAGGACTCAAAATGAAATATTGAAATTTATCTAAGATGGGAGACTAGTAAAGTTACTATATGCAGGCATTCTCAACTTGTTGCTCATCTTCTCGGCTAGTGAGGTGCTCAACAGGTAAAGGTGGAAGGAGAGAACTGAGCTCCTCATGCAGTGGCAGTCACTTCTCCATCCCTTTGGTACTCACTCACAATAAATATTAATGAGAAAATTTAACTCCCAAATTATTTAAAGCCAATTAAAAATGAAACTATTTCTTCGTTGTGTCTTCATATTCTAAATGCCTTGAGATTTGACTTTGTAATACTGGTTAAGGATATTGAACATGATTCTTTCCAAGATTTGATTATAAAGTCTTGTGAGCTCAATGATGTCTTAATATGGTCATTTCCTTTGGCTACAATGGCAGCAGTTTTATTGGGAAAGTTACGATTTAGAGGCACCACAAGAACTCTGTGAATTCTTTTAAACTACTCAATTCCCATTTTCAACTAAACTAATTGAAGCTTATATAGTTAAGAATATAAAACAGAAAACCTCAACTTGTTATTGGCTAATTACTGTCAGGTAGAGTTTAAATACATGCTTTTCTAGCTACATGTGGTTGCTTTTGTACCACTGATTTCTCTTGAACAAAACAGAACAATTCCACTAACTGGAGAAGCACAAGGTGATTGTGAGTTGCCTCAGTGAATAAAGCACTTGCTGAGCAAGTTTGCTTACCTGAGTTCAACCCTAGAAGCCCATATAAGGTGGAAGAAGAGGCCTGCTGGGGTGTCCTGTCGTCTGATCTGTATAGGTGCCCATGTGCACATAGGTGCGCACATACACACACCCCCTAGGTAATGCTCTTTTTTGAGACAGGGTTTCTCTGTGTAGCCTTGGCTGCCTCGACTCTTTTTGTAGACCAGCCTGGCCTGGAACTCAGAAGATCTACCTGTCTCTGCCTCCCTGAGTGCTGGGGTTACAGGCATTCACCACTGCCCCAGGCTAAAACTGGGAGAATTTTGAAATACAAGAAAATAGAAGCATTATTTATTTAATGTTAATATAATGTTATCACGTTATGTCATATAGTTTCTAAAATACTGTGAAACTCGAATGAATTAGGGTGCAGCCAACGAACTAACCCTTAGCAACAGCAGTACTTTGAAAATGGTTCTGTCTTCAGGAGCATTTGGTAGTTGCTGCTCTAGTATAGTCCCCCTGTCTTGAGTCATTCCCCTTCCTAGTCTCTGGACTGTGTCCCGTCACCTGGTCAGCGGTGTCTTCACACTCTTAATTTGTTTAGATACACATTTTTCAACGTTGGGTGAGCTTTGGGTGTTATTCTGTTTCCAGATTCCTAGTAGGTGTTCTTTTCTTGCTGTAGGTCCTTATTATGTCTTGTACATGTGGAAGGTTAGTGTTCAGAGTCTTAGTTGTCAATTAACAAAGTGTCACAAGACTCGGCCTCATGTTTGCCCCTCTCAGAGACCACATTCTTAATCTGTATGATCCACAGTTTAATACATTTGGCCAAGCTGTATCAAATTCTTACATGACTTCAACTCTGTCTCACATTTTATTATTCTAAGCTGGGGGGTGGCACATAGTAGCTCACTACCCAGTTTGCACACACACTTTCATTGGAACATAGCTGTGCCTTTTGTTACGGGTGTTTATAGTGTTTTCCCCCTAGAAGTTGCAGGGAGGAATTGTGTAGCTGCAACAGACTGCAGGGCTTACAAAATCTCAAATACTTGCTGGCTGCCCAGTTGCAGAACAGCATGCTGTTTACTGTACTATTCCACTCTGCTTTTCCTTTCAGGCTCTTCATTTGCTAAGTAATATATTATAATTTGATAATTTCAGACACTTAAAAGAAATCAATATGCTAATCAAAGTAATGAGAGTTGTTTAAACATCAGAACTTACTAAGCTCTACATCTGCAGCATACATTTACTCCTTTCAAGCCTCTTCATGTGGATAATTCTATAGTTCTCAGTAATAAGCTGGTGCCGCTGCATTAGCAATGTCTGATAGTTGCCGACTCACTACTCTACTTTCAGCAGACAGTTCATGTCTTTCTGTTACATCTTTACGGTACAGTGTCATTGCATAGTTAAATCAGAAAAATACCGGCTATCATGCAGTAAGTGTTCACTGCAGATGTAAGTAATGAACTGTGGCTTTTGTCTTTTTCTGGATTTTTAATAGTAAGACGATTATAACCGTAAGTAACTCTCCATTTTTATTTGTTTGTTTTTAGCCCACTGCACATATGCCATCCTATCATATTGCTTTCTCAAATACCATTTTTTTCCTTTGGTAGTACTGTATTGCCTTGTCTAATCTATGCCTATAGCATCTGGCATGTAGTTCTTTGCTATCCTTAACTTTCCTGTACACAGTCCTTTGGCCTTTTCTTGGGACATATCCTTAATCTCTTCCATATGTTTCTAGGTAAACTTTAGGAATGAGCAGGAACTAAATTTCTAATTCCTGTATGTTTAAATCACATTCTGCCTTCTTAGTTAATGACTCACTTAGCTAGGTTAAGTATTACACTTTTGCAAAGTCTTTTTCTGTATAATATGTACATTGCACTACTATTCTGTTTTAACATCTGGTTTAGATGGAAAGCTTTGTGCTTATGTACCTTTGTACTTTTGTAACAAATAAGACATCCTTATAGACAGTTGTTCTTCTAGAATTAGTTCTGTAGCTTTTAGGTGTTCTCCTTCCTCATGAGCTGAATTTTTACTATATACCTTTACTGTTTGCTATGTCATTGTGACTTGGAGATTTATGCTTTTCAGTATCTTCAAGAAGTAATTCAAAGCTTGGCAGTGGTGGCTTATACCTTTAATTCCAATACTTGGGATGTAGAGGTAGGCAAATCTCTGAGTTTCAGACCAGCCTCGTCTGTTTACACAAAGAAACCCTGGCCTGAAAAACAAAAACAAAGCAACAAAACCAAAAGAAGTTGATTCCAAATGTATTAAGTTTCCATGGTGTAGCTTCTTTGATGATTTTATTAGAGATGTAGAGAGTCTCAAAAATTCTACCAATCATATTTCTCAGACTGAAAAAATTAGTAAAGGTGACCTGTAAGTCCCAACTCCACATCCTAAAACTCCTGAAAGACCATAAACTGTCTCTGAGAACTTAGTATTTTGCTATGATAATTTTTCACCTCTTTTTTATTTGACAAGTTCCCATACTATGACCACAGATTTCAAAAACATGAATTCATAAAAACATCATACTTAGAGATTTTTGTTGATGTAGTTTCAAATTTTGTCAATAGTAGCAGGGCAGCTTACTCAGTTTTAAAATCCAGTCACCATATGTGTAAAAACAATGGGATTAAGTCTGAAGCAGTGGATAGTTTAGTGGACATTCATGTTGCTAAAATATGCACCACTTCAAATGGTCATGCTGATCAGATGGGCTCCTCCAGGAATGCAAATGTTCCCTACTGAATATTGGGCCACCAGTACCTGCTCCTGCTCAATAGGTATGAACATTAGTAGTAATTTATGCAATATCCTAGTTTAAAAAAAAAGATTTTTAAGTTAAATAAATAAATCAATCACATGGATCCCCCCCCCCTTTGTTTTTCAGATCAGTAAAGTGGTTCTTAGCAAAGGTTGGAGATGTCTTGAGTGCACAGTATGTGAGGCCTGTGGGAAGGCTACTGACCCAGGAAGACTCTTGCTGTGTGATGACTGTGACATAAGCTATCATACCTACTGCCTAGACCCTCCATTGCAGACAGTTCCCAAAGGAGGCTGGAAATGCAAATGGTACCCTAGGATTTATGTTACCTTGTCAGTCTTCCAAGTTTTGAACTTAGTCATGTATACTTAATCATATAATGCACACTTGGTGTGATACATATTGCTAATCAGAAAATTTCCACATTTGTAAAATTATTTTCTTTCATTCTGTGTACTTATACCTTCTCAACATTTCACACTTTAATGTGAAAACAAACTTGAGACTTTTGGGGGGGGGGATTTGGATTTCAGGTGTGTTTGGTGCAGACACTGTGGAGCAACATCTGCAGGTTTGAGATGTGAGTGGCAAAACAATTACACACAGTGTGCTCCTTGTGCCAGCCTGTCTTCCTGCCCCGTCTGCTGTCGGAATTACAGAGAGGAAGACCTTATTCTGCAGTGTAGACAATGTGACAGGTATGTGCCCCTCTACCTCCTTTGCTACCTTAAGCTTTTTTCTCAAATGCAGTAAAGGAATTTAGAAAATTACTTTCTTTAATCATAAATTTAAGGAACCAACTTTCCTTTCTGGAATTTTATTCTATTAGAAGCTTCCAGACACTTGATATTTTCAGTTGGGGACTTTTTGATGGTTTATCAGTCTCTTCAAATTAGATGCATAATTAGTGCTTGCATATATGTCTGTTTTATGGAGAATTTCTGAATCTTCTGGTAGATTCTAAAAATCGTCTCCTATACTCTTTCCCTGAACACCATTTCCCCCTAAAGCTGCAGATCTTAAACCTAGGTATTAGAGACACTCTTTGATATTCCTTTTTACTACGTGAACCTCCAAAATGCAGACTGCTTTCGTCATTTTTTTTTCTTTTTTTTATCAATACTGTTAGCAGTTCAGCACTGTATACACAGTGTTAGTTTTAATTCATTGGTGCTGCAGTATTTTTTTTGTAAATAAGCTGTGTAGTTTTTGTAGCACTTTGCTACAGACTGCTCAAAGGTCATCATTACTTGACACATAGTGTATCTGTTGCTGGTTAGATGCAGCAGGTGGCACATATGCGTACAAATAATTCTATTTGTACCCTTCTGAATTCCTGCTTTACCGCTTCTTTGTCTTTCAGCATTTGATCACTATGGAAATTGCCCTAATAATGAGCGTTTGCTTCCTCCTTAGTGTTTATTTTCATTTCTTTTTCTGACTTTTCAATACAAGGAAGGATCTTGTGTGTTAATAGAGATGTTAGGGACACATAAAAGGTTGACATTTGAGACTCGAGACTCTAGATTAGAGGACTGTAAATCCCTGTTGTAAGTTTAAGAAGAATACAGTTTCTAGTATATTTACTTTTTTTAAATGTATAATTTTTTTTAAAGGTGGATGCATGCAGTTTGTCAAAACTTAAATACTGAGGAGGAAGTGGAAAATGTAGCAGACCTTGGTTTTGATTGTAGCATGTGCAGACCCTATATGCCTGTGTCAAATGGTAAGGGACTAACTAAACTGTATCTCTTTGATTTGTGAACTAGAAGTTGTTTTGTACTACCATATACTTCCTATTCTAATTGTATTAAAATGGTTTGTATAAACAGAAAAGGAAGCATATACATTTAGGCTGTAACATACTATTTTGCCTTCTTGAGTTTAACCTTTTGGAGTTACTGTATTTGAAAATCCCCCATTCATTTTATGCTGGTTTTCTTTTAAAAATTTTTAAATTTTTTATTTTTACTAATTACAGCTTATTCACTTTGTATCCGACCTGTGGCTCCCTCCTCCCCTTCCAATCCCACCCTTCCTTCCTTCTTCTCCATCCATCCCCCAGTCCACTGATAGGGGAGGACTCCCTTCCCCTTCCTTCTGATCCTAGTCTGTCAGGTCTCATCAGGAGTGGCTGTATTGTCTTCCTCTGTGGCCTGGTAAGGCTGCATCCCCCTGAGGGGGAGATGATCAAAGAGCACGCCAATCAGTTCATGTCAGAGACAGTCCATTTTCCCTTTACTAGGGAACTCACTTGGACACTGAACTGCCATGGGTTACATCTGTGCAGAGGTTCTAAGTTATCTCTATGAATGGTCCTTGGTTAGAATATCAATCTCAGAAAATACCCCTGTGCCCAGGTTTTTGGGCCTGTTGCTCTCCTGTGGAGCTCCTGTCCTCTCCATGTCTTACTATTTCCCACTTCTTTCACTGCACTCTGCCCAAAGTTTGGCTATAAGTCTCAGCATCTCCTTTGATACCCTGCAGGGTAGAGTCTTTCAGAGGCCCTCTGTGGTAGGCTCCTGTCCTGTTCCCTGTTTTCTCCCTCTTCTGACATCTGTCCCATTTGCCTTTCTGAATGAGGATTGATCATCTTAGCCAGAGTCCTCCTTCTTGATTAACTTCCTTAGGTGTACAGATTTTAGTATGATTATCCTATATTGTATGTCTAATATCCACTTATAAGTGAGTATATACCATGTGTGTCTTTTGGCTTCTGGGATACCTCACTCAGGATAATCTTTTCTAGTTCCCACCATTTGCCTGCAAATTTCATGATTTTCTTGTTTTTAATTGCTTAGTAGTATTCTGTTGTGTAAATGTACCACAATTTCTGTTTCCATTCCTCAGTTGAACATCTGGGTTGTTTCCAGCTTCTGGCTATTACAAGTGAAGCTGCTACGAACATGGTTGAGCAAATGTCTTTGTTGTATAGTTGAGCATGTTTTGGATATATGCCTAGGAGTGGTATATATAGCTGGATCTTTTAGGTAGTACTAGTCTTAATTTTCTGAGAAAGCTCCAGATTGATTTCCAAAGTGGTTGTACCAGTTTACATTCCCACCAGCAGTGGAGAAGGGTTTCCCTTTCTCCACATCCTCTCCAGCGTGTGTTGTCACTGGAGTTTTTGATCCTAGCCATTCTGATGGGCGTAAGGTAAAATCTCAGGGTCGTTTTGATTTGCTTTTCCCTGATGACTAATGGCAGAGAAACACTCAAAGAATGCTCAACGTCCTTAGCTGGTTTTCTTTTTTATACCCCATGTTTTGGAAGCTGAGTGTAGTAGTGGGCACCAGTGATCCCTGTGCCTGGGGAGACTGAGGCAGCAGGATAGGGAAGCCTATCCTGCATGACGCATACCTGGCAGGCTATGCTACAGGCTCAGCTATATAGTGAGGCCTTTTCTCAGAAAAGAAAAAAAAAAATCTGTGAAATACCTTTCAAATAAGACCTTTGAAAACCCCAAAGTTGATTTTGGCATTGGGATGGAGCATATGGGTATAGTACTTGACTGGCATGTACTAGGCACCTCCCTTCCTCCCCCCGCAAGAGTTAACATCCTGTAGTGTTCACACATTGCTGAATGATATGTCTACACACACTGAAATTTTAATCTTGTCTAAGTCTTTTTTTTCTTCAAACATTTCCTGAGTTGTTGTTTTTCTTTTCAGTGCCTTCCTCAGACTGCTGTGACTCTTCACTTGTGGCACAGATTGTCACAAAAGTAAAAGAGCTAGGTAAAATTTGAAAAAAATAAAGTTTTTTTTTTAAGAAAGCATATGCTTAATTCTTAAACAACTGGCTTGATTCTTATATGAAATTAAGTGAATTGTCTGATGTTAATTTCTAGAATTCATGTATGAGAGGTTCATATTATCTCATTTTGCTGAAATTGTAGTTCTATAAATTTCAGATAATAATGAAAATAATAGTTCTTTGGATTAACTGTTAGTATCATGCTTTCCTTCACTTTAGTTGGGTGCTTAGTTGTCAGTTAGAAGAAGTAGAAATCCTATTTAATTAAGCATTTATATAGTATTTTTTTCTTTGCTAACTAAGGATAGTGACATGGCATTTTTATGAGAGATTCTTTTTAACTAATATTTTGACAATATTTCTGATACAGAAACATTTGGACTGTATGGAAATTGCTTTAATAAGCAAGTTTTCATATTAAGAGTTTGAGTCTGAAGAATTAATGATCTTATTAATATTTTAGTTAGCATACAAAGCAGTGGGTATCATGGGTTCCAGTATGTGTATATCATTGTACTTTAGGGTGCAGTATCTTTACAGGATTTCTGCCTGTCTTTGTAACTTGTCATATTGATGCTGGTTTTCCACGTGGGCTTCTGAAGTAGTTTTGTTTCTCTTACATAAAACGATCCTTACGTTTTGTTCTTTATTAGGAAAAAGCTTGTTATTGAGCAGCTGCGGCAGCACCTGTATCTTCAGTGTCTTCTTCCTAAAAGTGGTCAAGATTTATGAAAGCCAAAGTGCTTTCAGGAGGACCACTTTTTTCATTAACATTCTGCCTGTAGTCCCAGAAGGCTGTCAGTATTTTCAGTGTTATTGAACATCATCAGTTCATGCGTTTTGTAGATAATTGCTGAGTAGATGTATAGTTGTGTTTTCTTGCTACGTAGATTTTGTGATCAACTTACCAGTCAATATAAAATGAAAGTTTAAATTTGTATTCTTGGGATTGTTTAACTTTAGATCCACCTAAGACCTATACCCAGGATGGTGTCTGTTTGACTGAATCAGGGATGACTCAGTTACAGAGTCTCACAGTTACAGTTCCAAGAAGAAAACGGACAAAACCAAAATTGAAATTGAAAATTATAAATCAAAATAGTGTGGCTGTCCTTCAGACCCCCCCAGACATCCAGTCAGAGCATTCAAGAGATGGTGAAATGGATGATAGTCGAGGTAATAGTGATTAATTTTCCTTGGGACACATGTGCAAGAAGTATTGTACAAAAAACTTCTGAAAGATACGTAAGGGTTAGTCATAGTGCTTAAGGGAACTCTTGATGAGACACTTCCCCTCTTTGAGTGATATTCTTAGACTTGTGTTTGCATGTTTTCTTGTATTGAAATGCTTTTGTGATTGAAATCTCAAGCGCATTATGTTTGTGAAGCTTGTAAGTTGGGACATTCAGAGAATTCACTTTGCTAGTGAGAATTTTCTAGATTGTCAGCATAAGTCCTCTAAGCTTTGTATACTGATGATTTGTAAACATTTTCTAGATCAAAATAAATGTTACAAGGTTTTTCTGTCTGAAATTGTGAGATAACAAGTAATTTTAGTAGCAACATTAAATATAGCAGAAATTATGTTTTTTTATTTCTGAAGATGATTTCTTTTGGGTGATTATTTTCATATGACTAAAATGGAAATCATAATCACTTTCCCATCACGTTTTGTCATTCAGTAGTATTTATTAAATGCATATTGTATGACAGATGTTGGACGATGTATCAGTGGACAAATACTAGATCTTAATTCTTATGTTACAGACAAGATTACCAAATAACCAAAGTGAGTGATAGGTATCTTTTTGACTCTTTTTTTTTTTTCCTCTTTCTTTGTCTTTCCTTTTTTGTTATTTCGAGACAATGTTTCTCTAATCTTGGTTGCCCTGTAACTCATATTGTAGTCTAGGCTGGCCTTGAATCTCTATGTAGATCCACCTGCCTCTGTTTCCCAAGTACTGTGATCAAAGGCATGCACCCCCGCCCCCATATGCCTGTTTCCTTTTTCTTAATCTTATGTCAAATTCCATGGGAATACAGCACTGCATATGATTCCCACCTCCATCCCTTGGGCACGTACCCATTTTCTGTTTACCTCTCAGTCACTTTAAGCACAGAGGATTAGTATGGCTTGGAGATCTTTTGCTTTTCTTCTTTGCTTTTTGTTTTTTGGTTAAGTTTTCTGTATTTGATAGATTTGCCCAGTTTCATCTGTACATTTACATTTTCTAGAAGGAGAACTTATGGATTGTGATGGAAAATCAGAATCTAGCCCTGAGCGGGAAGCTGGAGATGATGAAACTAAGGGAGTAGAAGGAACAGATGGCATAAAAAAGAGGAAAAGAAAACCATACAGACCAGGTTGAGTATATCAACTCCTAATTGTGTATTAGTGTTTTGCTTGCATGTATATAAATGCATTGTGTGAGTGAGTGCCTAGTGTCCACAGAGACCATAAGATGGTGTCAGATCCCCTGGAAATGGGGTTAAAAACAATTGTGATCCACCACATCGGTGCTGGAAATTGAGTCGGAAAAAGCAGCAGTGTTCTTAATTGCTGAGCCATCTCTCTAGGCCCCAAGCTAGACATTTCAATGTAACAAAACTTGGCTAGTTTACTAATATTAACAATTCCAACAATAATAATAATGACTTATAATTGAATAACCAGGAATATGTGTAGTTTTTACATGGAACTAACTATAATGGTACTTAGTTGGTTTTTATTTATGTTCAACTTTTAAAGCAATTCATGTATTTTCTTAATCAGTTGCTTTAGAAGTAGTATAAATACTGTTCTTCATCAATTCTCTTTTAAGCATTCATTTTCTAATAGTTTCATGTTTTAAAACTTCAGTAATTATGTAGGCTCAAAGTTGAACAAAATGAGGTTCTTCTGCCTTAATCAATTTGTAGAGCAGTTGATTCCATGAGTAATTAAGCTCTTTTGAAAATATTTTTAGTTCATTTTATTTATGTATATGTGTGTGAGCTTATGTTAGTTTATGCGCACTATATGCATGCAGGAGCCCATGGACACTAGAGGGCACCAGATCAGATATCATAAAACTGGAGTTAGCGGGAATTGTGAGAGGCAGTGTAGGTGCTGGGAACCAAATCCAGGTTCTCTGATAGAATAGTAAGTGTTCTTAATCACTGAGCCGTCTCTCTACCCCTAAATCTTTCTTTTCCAGTCTATTTCATGGGTAGAAGAAAAGCTGCTTTGTTGTTTTTTAACACCTTATTGTAAAAAAAAAAAAGTATTGAAATGTCTCATTTCAAGAAATTGTAGCCTTTCTAAAGCCCATTTATTAAAGTCTGTTTTCAGTCATGAAGTAGAAGCTTAGTTCAGTCTCTTTCATTTCGATTATAGGTAAGAACTTTTTATTTGAAGGGTTTGTTCAACAGGTAAAGTGGTTGCCATGGAAGCATGAGGACTGATGTACAAGCTAGTTGGGCTACCATGTGCTATAAACCATGTGTTCTAAAGCCAGAGACAAGGAATCCTGGATTGGCAACCTCTGGGTTCAAGTAAATAGTCTGCCACAATGTGTAAGAGAGAGATTAAGGATAAAATCCAGTGTCAGCTCTTGGCCTCCACATGCACATCTATGTACATACCCCTATGTGTGTATGCCCTACACATATATTCTGGCCTAAATACCACATACCCATACATATGCAAAAAAATAGAATTGTTAACTTACATTAAACAGAACACTGAATTTTGAAAAAAGTTCACCATTAATGACAAAGCCATTCTTTTTAGTATAGAATTCTAGAGAGAATTATTTATCACTTTATGTGATTTCTGTTTTATATAGGTATTGGTGGATTTATGGTACGGCAAAGAAGTCGAACAGGACAAGGAAAAGCCAAGAGATCTGTGGTCAGAAAAGATTCTTCAGGCTCTATTTCTGAGCAGTTACCTAGCAGAGATGATGGTATAGTGTGAAGTTTTTTTTTATTTTTTTTTTGTTTTTGTTTTGTTTAACTTCCTGGGATTGATATTCTGTTAGAATGAGTTGTCACCAAAATGATACTGCTACATACAGCATTGTAGTTCTTTTTGGTGGAAGGATTTGAATGCCCTAGAGTTAAGAATATGGTTTCAATCCAATAGATTATATTCTTTAGAGATTCTTTTTTGGCCTGGTGTGGTGGTGCACGCCTGTAATCCCAGCACTTGGGGAGGCAGAGGCAGGTGGTGCTGTGAGTTTAAGGCCAGCCTGGTCTACAAAGCTAGTCCAGAACAACCAAGGCTACACAAAGAAACCCTGTCTTGAAAAACCGAAGGAAAAAAATAAAGAGATTTTTGTTTGTTTTGTTTGTTTTTTGTTTTGGGTTGTGTTGGGAGGGGAGAGTGGGAAGGAGAGATGGGGTTTATTCTTATGGTTCAGGCTGGTGGCTATTTTTCTACATAGCCAATAGCTTCTTCAAACTCATGATACTCCTGCCTTAGCCTCCCCTCAGTGATACAATTGTGGGCACTCAACACCACATTTTTTCCCCCATTTCTATTCATTGCTATGGATGGCACCCAGGTACTTCAGTGGTAAGCGTACATTCTACAATATTCCTTACCTTTTTTTTTGAATTTTTATGGTCTTACCACTCCCTCCATTAAACATTTCTTGTGCTAAATATGAAGAGTAAAGGGACTTGCTTACTTAGTTGTATCAGATACTTTCTTCCCACTTTAACGAAGGCCTCTCTTTGCCCATGACTTAATATAAAATTTAAACTTACAGGCTATGTAATTGTTCAACAAATCTTCACAAGGATTATATTTTATTTATCTATCAGTATATTTTGTTACCCTTGCTTAAGAAAGCTAAGTCATTGTTCAAGATAGACCTTTGTATGAGTTAAGAGTGTTCTGCTGCCTGGGCAGTGGTGGCACACACTATTAATTCTGGCATCTGGGATGCAGAGACAGGTGAATCTCTCAGTTCAAGGCCAGCCTGGACTACAGAGTGAGTTCCAGGACACACAGGCCTATACAGAAAAATCCTGTCTCAAAACTTAAAACCAAAAAGTCCTCCAATGTGTTTTCACCTTGAAAAGTGCTTGTTATCATTTTAATAAAAAGCTATATGCTTATGTATTTTAAGATACGTCTTAAGATGGAATACATAAAAATTGAAGATATTTTCACCATGCCTTCAAAATACTCCTTTTTTTCTTTGAAACTTTAATTAATTTCAAAAAGTTAGAGGTTCCTTTTTGTTTTTAGGAAAAATTATATTTATTTTCAAGAAGTTTCTGATTTGACCTAATAGGAGTTTAAGAATCCATAATTAAAGAATTTCTGTGTTTTTAATTATCCACATAAGATATTTAGTTCAGCATTTTTCAGTATTTTAGTTCAGCATTTTCATTTATGTCTAATAAAAGTAAAGCAAATTCATTTCAAATACTATTTATTACCCTTTTGTTACCCTTAAAACATTTTAATACAATTTTTATTTGTTTATTTGTATCCCAGCTATAGCCCCCACCCTCATCCCCTCCCAATCCTGCCCTCCCTCCCTCTCTCTCTCATGTCCTCCTATGCTCCTTCTCCACTCCACTGATAGGGGAGGAGGTCCTCCCATTCTATCTGACCCTAGCCTATCAGGTCTCATCAGGACTGTCTTTCATAGTATTTGTCTGTGGCCTGGTAAGGCTGCTCCTCCCTTCCCGTCCCCTCCCCTCCCCTCAGGGGGTGGTGATTAAAGAGGCAGCCAATAAGTTTATGTCAGGAACAGACCCTGTTCCCCTTACTAGGGAACCAACTTGGACACTGAGCTGTCATGGGCTACATCTGTGCAGGGGTTCTAGGTTATCTCCATGCCTGGTCCTTGGTTGGAGTATTAGTCTCAGAAAAGACCCCTGTGCCCAGATTTTGGGTTCTTTTGTTTTCCTTGTGGAGCTCCAGACCTTTCCAGGGCTTTCTTTCTTTCCCTTCTTTCCCTGCATTCTGCCCAGTATTTGGCTATGAGTCTCAGCATCTGCTTCAATACCCTGGTGGGTAGAGTCTTTCAGAGGCCCTCTATGGTAGGCTCCTGTCTTATTCCTTGTTTTCACCTTCTTCCAATGTCTATCCTGTTTGCCTTTCTGAATGAGGATTGAGCATCTTTCCCAGGGTCCTCCTTCTTGCTTAGCTTCTTTAGGTATAAAGATTTTAGTACGATGGTCCT
This sequence comes from Psammomys obesus, assembly GCF_907164565.1. Classification (NCBI taxonomy): domain Eukaryota; kingdom Metazoa; phylum Chordata; class Mammalia; order Rodentia; family Muridae; genus Psammomys; species Psammomys obesus. The sequence continues at coordinate 12,295,557 of NW_026592118.1, forward strand.
ATATCATATGTCTAATATCCACTTATAAGTGAGTATATACCATGAGGTATCTGGGATACCTCACTCAGGATGATCTTTTCCAGTTCCCACCATTTGTCTGCAAATTTCACGATTTCCTTGTTTTTAATTGCTGAGTAGTATTCTGTTGTGTAAATGTACCACAATTTCTGTATCCATTCCTCAGTTGAGGGGCATCTTGGTTGTTTCCAGCTTCTGGCTATTACAAATGAAGCTGCTATGAACATGGTTGAGCAAATGTCCTTGTTGTATACTTGAGCATGTTTTGGATATATGCCTAGGAGTGGAATAGCTGGATCTTTAGGTAGTACTATTCCTAATTGTCTGAGAAAGTACCAGATTGATTTCCAAAGTGGTGTACAAGTTTACATTCCCACCAGCAGTGTAGGAGGCTTCACCTTTCTCCACATCCTCTTCAATGTATAACAAGCCTATAGCCAACATCAAACTAAAACAGAGAGAAACTTAAATCAATCCTACTGTTTTTTACTGCTACAAACTTTAGGGCCATGTTCTATTTTTAAGTTCTCAGGGGAGTTGTCTGATATTTGATAGAAAAGATAAAACAAATTCCATGGTATGATAAATTACTTTTTTTAAAATTTTTATTATTAGTTACATTTTATTAACTCTGTAGCCCAGCTATATCCTGCTCCCTCATCCCTCCCAATCCCACTCTCCCTCCCTCATCTCCTCCCTACCCCTTTCCAAGTCCAATGATAGGGGAAGCCTCCTCCCCTTTCATCTGACCCTGTTTTATCAGGTATTTTCAGGACTGGCTGCAAAGTCCTCCTCTGTGGCCTAGCAGGACTGCTCCTCCCTTAAGGGGTTGGGGGGTGTGTGTGTCAAAGAGCCTGCCATTGAGTTCCTGTCAGAAATAGTCCCTGTTCTCCGTACTATGGGAAACCAATTGGTCACTGAGCTACCACGGGCTACATCCGAGCAGAGGTTCTAGGTTATATCCATACATGGTCCTTGGTGGAGTGTCAGTCTCAGAAAAGACCCCTGTGCCCAGATATATTTGGTCCTTGTGGAGCTCCTGTCCTTTCCATGTCATACTAATTCCCCCTTCTTTTATATGATTCCCTGCACTCTGCCTGAAAGTTTGGTTATGAGTCTTAGTATCTGCTTTGATACACTGCTAGGTAGAGTCTTTTAGAGGCCCTCTGCGGTAGGCTCCTGTCCTGTTACTTGTTTTCTCCTACGTCCAATGCACATCTCATTTGTCTTTCTAAGTGAGGGTAGATCATCTTAACCCGTGTCCTCTTTCTTGTTTATCTTCTTTAGGTATATAGATTTCATTATGTTTATCAGTACTTCTTTTTTAATAAACTATTTCAGCTGCAGAAAGGTGCTATCCATACTCACTGAAATTTCTTTAGTAGTTTGTGAGTAGCCATTTCCTCATATATCTGGTGTTTTAATCCTTTGAAATCTGTAAATGTACTGTTTAACAAGTTATATTTTTACTTTGCATGGAAATGCTAGTTATTGAGACCCTGCCCAACCCTGACCTCACCCCCAAAAAGAAAGGATAGGAATTGTGCTAATACTAAATAGATAAGGAATAGAATTTTCAAGATGTTTACAATTTAGATTTGTGTGTGAAGTAAACGCTTGTCTCTTTATGTATAGCTATGCATTTTGGTATGCTATGAAATGATCATATATTTCTGGAAAGTATCTGCTACATGTTTATAAACATGGCTCTTTTTTCAGGCTGGAATGAGCAGTTACCAGATACTCTAGTTGATGAGCCTGTTTCTGTTGCTGAAAGCACTGAAAAAATAAAGAAGAGATACCGAAAAAGGAAAAATAAGCTTGAAGAAACCTTTCCTGCTTATTTACAAGTAATGTTTTCCTTAACTTTATTATGTGGTTTGCTAATTTAGGGAATGCTTTTTTTAAAAAAAAAAAATGCTTGTTTTTGTTGACATTCTGTTCATTCTGTTTTCACTGATTGTCATAAATGACATTCATTCTACCAGGCTTCACCAAAGAATGAAAAATTGGTTTTTTTGTGTGCTTTGATTTTTTTTCTTTTTTCATGAAGGGATGTGTGTATGTACACACATGTGCTTGCAGTTCTGGGGATCAGGGTTAGAGTTTCGTGAACACAGACAGCTATCCTGTACTGACCTGTGTTCTAGCCATATGAATTTGTTCTATCTGTCTGCCTGTCTATATATAAATTATGTTTTCTTACTTATAAGTGTGCTGTTGACCATAATGAAGATATTTTCAGGATGGGAAATGCTACTTAAAATCATACATATATGTACACATGCCAAAACCAGCTCCTATTGATATTTCCATTTATCAGTTATAGTACTATTAGAAAAGTTCCCAGCAGCCAAAATCATAGGTTTAGTAATTTTTTGTCACATGGAATTAAGCCAAAGAGAAACAAAGAACTATTATTGCAAAGTTTTTGATACAGGCTGTTTTTATAAAGTTCAAACTGGTCTTCAATACCTGATCTTCCAGTCGCAGCCTCCTCAGTTTTGGAATTGTTTGTTATTATACTTGGCTAAAACAAACTGTTTTTTGTTTTTTGTTTTTTTTTTTTTTTTAAGTTTAGTTTAGTTTTTTGAGACAGAGTTTCTCTGTGTAGCCCTTGCTGTCCTGAACCCTGAACTCACTTTGTAGACCAGGTAGGCCTTGAACTCACAGGGATCCACTTGCCTTTGCCTACCTTGTTTTTTTTTTTTTTTTTGTGTGTGTGTGTGTGTGTGTTTGTGTGTATGTGTGTGCTTTCCAAATACATCCATAATTTTGAAGAAGATAGTAAATGTAGGCTACCATAAAAAAGAGTTAATCTTTCTAGTTTGTTTTGTAAACATTAAGTCACAGAAGAATTCCAAGATATATTGGCAAAAATGCCATGTTAGAAGTAGGATAGATTGCAAATATCCCCACCTTATGCTACCTAATACTTAGTTTCCTAGTATTTCTTCTACACCTTTATCTCTTCACATGTAAAAATTGAATTATCTTAATTTTAGTATTTAACACTATTCCTATGATCCGTCTCTTTTATAGGTTCTAAACGTATACCTTGCTTAAAATACGCATATTTTAACTTTCCAGTAGTTACTTTTTTTTTTTTTTTTTTTTTTTAAAGACAATGTTTCTGTATGTACCCCTGGCTATAGTGGATTAAGCTCTGTACACCAGACTGGCCTCAAATTCAGAGATCCTCCTGCTTCTGCCTCTTGAGTGCCAGTTTTAAACGTGTGTGCCACCAGGCTTCTATCATGTTTTTTTTTTTTTTTTTTTTTTTTAATAATTTTTAATTACCAGGTAGCTTGCTTAGTTTTCTTCTTTAGTAATTAGGTTACCGACATTAATTTTGTGTATGTTTGTAGAAGTATAGGTGTGAACACATGCACTGTGGGTAGAGGTCAAAGGCCAATCTTAGGGCTGTTCCCAAGCTGTCTACCTTTATTTAATTTTTTATGCAGACTCTTTCATTGTGATGTGGGATTCATTGATTGAGATGGAATAGTTGGCCGGTAAGCTCCAGGTATAGCCTCAGCACTGAATTTACAAGCATAGGCCACCAGAATTTTTAACAAGAATTCTAAAGATTGAACTCAGATCTTCATGTGTATGCAGCAAGCACTTTAGCTATTGAACTGTCTCCTCACCCCTAGACTACCAACATCTTACTGGCTGTATACTGTTGAAATGCTTAGCCTTTCAGTCAGAGTTTGTGTGTCTGTGTTTAGAGCTGGGCATGAACAGTAAGCCTGTGTATATGTGCTTAGAAATTCACATCTGAGAACACAACTTGCTTTCTTCAGATGCAAGTTGTAAGCAGACTATGTGTCGGTCTCTCCAGGAAACTATTAAAGTTCCTGTGGCATCAAGTAAAAGTTTTATAAGAACATAGTGGATGGAGGAGGAAAAAACCTATGGTGGCTGTGAAGGCCCTGATGCCATGTATGTCAAATTAATATCTTCTGATGGTGATAAATTTATTGTAAAAAGAGAACATGCGTTAACAACAGGAATAATAAAGCCCATGTTGGGTAGGCCAGGGCAGTTTGCTGAGAATGAACCAGTGAGGTCAAATTTTATAGCCATGCATTTGCTCATGCTATCGAAAATTTGCATGTATTTTACTTACAAGGTCCACTATGCTAACAGCTCCACTGAGATTTCTGAATTCCAGTACATGAAATTGCACTGGAATTACTGATGGCTGTGAGCTTCCTAGATTGTTAAATAAAATAAATTATAATAAAAAAGAAAAATTCACATCTGATCTCTTCCTTTAATATTTAATAAATACTTCCCTTTTAAAATTTATTATTGTTATTGTGTATGAGGGTGTCTGCTAAGGGGTAACCATTAATGACAGATAACAGCTTTTAGGAGTCAGCTTTCTCCTTCCACTGTGGAGTCTGACTGTCAGGCCCACACAGCAAATGCTTTTACTTGCTGAGCCATCTCACCAGACACTACCTCACTTTTTGCCATAGAATATCGTCGCTCATCCTAGAGGTTACTCACTGTTATGCCTGCTCTGGCTGGCCAGTGATCCTCTGGGCTCTACCTGTCTCTGCTCATTCCCCTATATCCACTCAGCCTAGAATCTCTTGCTTTAACTTGGTGCCTAGAGAACTTAAATTCTTCTGCTTACATAACAAGTATTTTACTCAGCGTCATCTCCTCAGCATCTATACTATTTTTAAAACAAAATTTTTTCGTAGGAAAACAATCCCTTCCCTCCTTTTTTTGGATTGTCTTTGTGCTTCTTTTTCTGCCCTCCCCTCTCGTCTCTAATTTGTACCTTCTCCTTATTTGAGACAGGCTCTCACTAGGCAGCCCTGGATCACTGTAGCTTGCTATGTAGACTAGGCTGGCCATTGAAATCACAGAACTTTGTCTGCCTCTGTCTACTGAATGATGGGATTAAAAGACATGTACCACTATACCATGCTCTTGAAAGTATAATATATACTTTCAACTTCCTGCTGTTATTCATTTATTCATACAGCATCTCTTGTGGCTTACTGGTCTTGGCCTTGAGGTTCATGCATCTTGATATGCACTGTACTAACTGAAGAATATCCCTTGCTCCTAAACCTTCATTTAAAACTGTTCTAACAGTTCAACAACAACAATAAGTGTTTAATTGCATATTTTTGACAAGGAAAAGTGAAATGCTAATCCTTTTTTTAACTCTCCTGTGTTTCATCATTGCCTGATTCCCACAGAGAACCAAATAAGGTATCTGATTCCCTAGAACCAGAGTTCCATACACTGTGAGCCCCCATATTGGTGCTGTGACTCTCTGAAAGAGCAACAATTACTGATCCATCTCTCCATTTCCAGCCCCATGTTAACTTTCTAATATGAACAGGTGACATATCAATGAACTTAGATTTTTAATAACCAGGATAAAAGTCTCACTTGGCTCCTTTTCCTCCTTTCTTGACATTATTTTTGGGATATACTGGGAAGGTGGTCTTTCCCTTCTCCTATGGATCTTTTTGTTATCTATAATCCATATTTAGGAAATTCTTTTAGCTGATTACCAAAGTATGGAAGCCAGCTCTTTATGAAAGAGCACTTAAATACATTCTTTCTTGGACATTTTTTTCCTTCCCTGCCTTTTTGTTTGTTTTGGGGTTTTTATTTTCTCTGTGTGGTTTGTTTGATTGTTTTTTCTATTTTGCTTATGCTAGCTATCATCTATCTACATATTTTGGTTTTTCAAGACAGGGTTTCTCTGTGTAGCCTTGGCCGTCTTGGAACTCCTGTGTAGATCACTCCCATGTAGTATAGACTAAGCTAGATTCTGCCTCCTGAGTGCTAGGATTAAAGTGCCACCACTGTGCAGCTTATTTTATTTATTTTAAAGACAGTTTTACCTGGATTGGCCTCAAATTGATTGATGTGTAGCCATGGATGATTGAGCTACGTATCTCATTTCCATCTCTTCAGTGTTGGAATTACAGGAATGAGCCAACATGTCTGGTTTTAAAGGAATTTCTAAAAATATTGAATCTTAATCTAGAGAAATGGCTCAGCAGGTAAAAGCTTTTGCTTTCAAGTCTAAAGCCTTGAGTTTGATCCCTGGAACTACCCTAGGGAAGGAGAAAACCAACTCCTACATTGTCTCTTAGATGATAATCATTTGTCCGTTAAGGTCTCTACTCTGGTGGTTGTGGTTCATTCTTGGAGTTACTCACAATGTCTACTTGAAAACCACATGGAGCTTCTCTCTGATGTTAATTCTAAGGAATAAAAAAACAAATTCTTTCAAATATAAACTTTGATAAGTAGCAAGAAAGTCATCATGAATCATTACAATATTGTATTTTAATTTTAATTTTTATTAATTATATTTTATTCACTTTGTATCTCCCCATAAACTCCTCCCTCCTCCCCTCCCAATCCCTCCTTTCTTCCCCCTTCTACACGCATGCCCCTCCCCAAGTCCACTGATAGGGGAGGTCTTCCTCTCCTTCCTTCTGATCCTAGTCTATCAGATCTCATCAGGAGTGGCTGTGTTGTCTTCCTCTGTGGCCTGGTAAGGCTGCTTCCCCATCAGGGTGAGGTGATCAATGAACAGGCCAATCAGTTCATGTCAGAGGCAGTCCCTGTTCCCATTACTATGGAACTAACTTGGACTGCCATGGGCTACATCTGTGCAGGGGTTCTAGGTTATCTCCATGCGTGGTACTTGGTTGGAGTATGAGTCTCAGGAAAGACCCCTATGCTCAGATTTTTTGGTTTTGTTGCTCTCCTTGTGGAGTTCCTGTCCTCTCCAGATCCTACTATTTCCCACTTCTTTCATAAGATTCCAGGAATTCTGTCCAACAGTTGACCATAAGTCTCAGCATCTGCTGTGATAGTCTGCAGGGCAGAGCCTTTCAGAGGCCCTCTGTGGCAGGCTCCTAACTTGTTTCCTGTTTAAAATATTGTATTTTTTTTAAATTAAAACTGTCGTTTAATGGTGATCTCGGGTTATTAAAAATTATACTTAAGGGACTACACTAGTGATTAATTTGTAAACATTAAATAGGTTTTATGTTCTTCAGCATTCTTTATTATTATAGCTTCGTAGATTTTCAAATGCAGTTTTCATTTTAAAAATCTCAAAAAATTGAATAAGATAGAATCTCTCAGACTTCAGTTCAGTGTGTGTGTGTGTGTGTGTGTGTGTGTGTGCGTGTGCGCAAATAGAGAGAGGATGCAAATAGAGATGGCATACAAATAGAGGAGGATCATTTAATATGCTGAGTGTACTTTGCATCCTGTTTGACACAGGTTTTCCTTGTCTACTGATTTCGTCTAACTTACTAGCTGGCTCATGAGTTCGTGTAGATTCTCCTATCTGTGCTTTCCATCTTGCCATAGGAACACAGTATTGCTTACATGTGCTATTATGCTGGCATTAAATGAGTTGTAGGGATTCTAGCTTAGTTCCCCACATTAGTCCAGAAAACACTTTTAACTATTTAGTACACTCCTCAGCCCTTCAATGTCCTTTCTAAAAGTAATACTATTAACTTAGCCTTAGTTAGGGTTTAAAACTCCATAGCCAGAAACAACTTGGGGAAGAAAGGGTTTATTTGAGGTTCCCTCTTCCAAAATGACTGTAGCTTGTGTCAAGTTGAAATAAGACCAGCCAGCACATTTTTTTGACCCTGAAATATTGCATACTTTATTTTATAGTCTTACAGAAGTCTGCATTTGCACATTTTGTTGGACTTATCTTTCAAGTATCTTCAGAACCTTTGTTTGATCATATGGGTCTATATGCTTCTAAATATCTATTTGTTTATTGTGTGTATGTGTGCTTGTGCACATTGTACATCCAAGTCAGTGTGTGCATATCACCTGACACACAAGTGGGGTCTAGAGGACAACTTGCAGAAGTTGGCTTTTTCCTTCCTCTGTGTGATTCTCAATTGAATTGAGATTGTCATGCTTCATGGCAAGTGCTAGTCCTCTTTATATGTTTTTAAAATCTAAATTTTGTTCTGGAGATCTACCTCAGACATAGATAGTCAACCTAACTCGTGAGGCCCAAGTTTCAAATCCAGAGTCAAACTTCAGTGCTGCAAGTAACACCAATCCACTGCCCCACTTCTTTTTGTAGTGTGACTAACTATGCATCTACCTACTGTGGATATTGGGCCATTTTTACTTAAAGTACTGCCAGGCATGGTGGCACATGCCTGTAATCCCAGCACTTAGGGAGGCAGAGGCAGGCCAGTCTTTGTGTGTTTAAGGTCATCTTGGTCTACTAGGTGAGCTCAGGACAGCCAAGGCTACCAAGAGAAACCCTCTCTCAAAAAACAAAAAGTATCTGTGAGTCTTCTATTTATGTTTGAATGATAAATGTTGCTAGCTCCTGCAAACTCTTTGGAGTCCTTTATACAGAAAGGCCACAGAGAAGAAAATATCCTAATCCCAGGTTGCTGGGTTGAAGCACTTGAAGAGGAGTCATGAGGTCCTCCTTCTGCCTTCTGTGTTGATCTCTGAGGAGTTCTGAGAAGAACTCACTTTAAAGAACTACTCCTCTAATGAAGAAGTGTTCATCTGAGAAGATGAACTGAAAGCCAGCACCCTGTCATAGCTTGCAAATGTTCCATACATGTTCTGAAGTTTTCAGACTTATAAGTACTCTGATGGGAATATATGCTTCAGTATGAGATTACTGTAGACATTAGAGGTGTGCAGATCCTACAGTAATGGATCAGAATCTTGTGTTATCCTTAGCAGGTATTCCACAAATACTGATGCCTATGTCTGTACCTATGCCTGTGCTGTGAATTAAAGAGCCAGTAACACTGCACATCTCTCAGTTTTAAAATTTGATTGTAAATTACTCTTTAAAAAATGAATTATTTTGTAGTTTCTAGAAAAACATTTGACACAATTATGTTTATAATTGCTTAATTTGGTTTTTGAGAAAGCTATCAAAATTAATTTCACAACCTTTACAAAATTGACAGGATCTTTATGTATTTCTGTATTCAGTTTTTTATTGTTAAATGCAAAGCTTTTCTTGTCAAAATGATGACAAGATAATGTTAGCTTTATAGAATTTAGAACTAATTTTCTTATGTGTTCATCTTTGTCTAGGAAGCATTTTTTGGAAAAGATCTTCTAGATACCAGCAGACAGAACAAGCCGAGTGTAGATAATCTATCAGAAGATGCAGCTCAGCTTTCATATAAAGCAGGTTTCTTGGATCCTTCCTCAGATCTGCTATTGAGTTCATCTTCTGCCTCAGCAAAACCTGGAACTCAGGGTACGTAGATTAATTCACAGGTGTTTTCTTTATGCCACATTACATTTACTTTCTAGTTATTATAAAACACTTGAAGGAATAATTTTGTTTTACCATATGCATTACTAAAATCAACTTTATTGAAGTATAATTTATATTCAGTAAATGTAGTTTTTTTAGTAGAAAGTTCTGTAAGACTTCTTAAATGACTTGTCAAATTAATGTACCAGTATAATAATGGCCAAAATCAGGAGTTGTGAGAGAAAAATTTCAGTTTATACTTTACCCAGGACAGTGTCAGTTACACAACCCAAAGAAATTCTAATGTGTCAAAAACTCTAAAATGAATGCCCACAGTCAACAATTTTTTTGTAAATACAGTGATATATCTACGTATCGTTTCTACTAGTGACACTTTGTGCCATTTAGTTCATTGTTGTGAAAAGGGACTTTTAAATGCCTTGTAGTATATTTATCATTACCTCCAACCTCATGAGGTCATGAGTATCCAAAATGTCTTCTAGCTGGGTTCAGTGGTACACACCTTCAATCCCAGAACAGAGACACAGGCAAGCAGATCTTTGTGAGTTCTAGGACAGCCAGAGCTACACTGTGAGACTTTGTCTCCAAAAACCTACACAAACAAACAAATGTATGTCTCCAGTTATTCTTAAATTGTTGGTGAACAAAGTTGCTCTTCGCTGAGAACCACTGTGTAGATGTAGGAAATGTAAGGACTGTTAAAGGTCAGAAAAGGGAGAGCTGATGGCTCTGTAGGAATATCATTTGCCTTAGAGTAACAAGGCCTGAGTTTGACCTTGAGAACCCATATAAAAATGCCAGATATGGTAGTGTTTACTTGTAATCCCAGTACTGAGGAAGTAGAAACAGGAGGATCCCTGCGGTTTGCTTCCTAGCCTTCTAGATTATTTGATGAGCTCAGATCAGTAAGACTCCATGTCAAAGGGTTGTGATGATGACACCTGAAGTTGTCCCCTACCACACACACACACAGGTATACACACACATACATACTGTCCACCCAAATTTACATGTACAGTTCTTTTAAACACAGTTATGAACAAGACTGGAGATGAAGGTCAATTGGTAGACTCTTTCACTATCATGCATGAAGCATTGGGTTTCATCCCCAGCATCTCAGAAACTGGATTAGCTGGCATATGCCTGTATTCCCATTTCAGAAGTGAAAGCAGGGGGATCAAGTTCAAGATATACTCTATTATGTAGTGAGTTCAAAGGCATCAGTGCAACATGAGATCCTTGCCTCATTAAGAAAAAATAAAGTGAGGCAAAGAGGGAAACAGGTGTTTTTATGTATTGTTGTCTCTAAGAGCTTTGTTGGATTTTTAAGAGTTATGATCAAAGTGTTTGGTTTTTCTTCTAGACCTCTATAATAGTATCAGTTATACTGCAATGTTATTCTGGTACTTTATTTTGCCATTTGTTAGTTTTTAATATTATAAACTCAAAAAAAATCTTAAGTAAAGGTGTAATGAATAATGACTTCTGGCATTAGGTCATTAAAACTTTTTTTGCTCAGCATTGCTCTGTCATGATAAACAGTTTACTTTCTTGTACTGTAGGTTTTGCAACTGCAAATACAAACGTCTAATAAGGGACTTGTGTACCCAACGTTTTTTGTGTCTCTAGAGTTGTTGTAGATACCAAAGAACAACTTGTTCAAACTTTTGTTTTTGATTTGACTTCCTTAAAACAATTGCAGGCAGTCTTACCTCCTCTTAGGTACATAAAAAGTAATTCTACATCATCCTTAACAAAGAAGGATGGAAAATTGAAGTGTTCTTTTTGTTCCGTCTTACCAGATTCAAACAAAAAATCTTTTGTTATATGTTGTTTTAAGTTCACACTTGTGTATAATAACTAGGTATTTCAATGGCTATGTTATAAGTATTACGACATGTGACTTGAGCTAAATCAAAGTTACTTGCACTTGACTTTGTGAGGATAAGGTCTGAGTTGGATGGGGACACAGGTGAGAGAGGTTGATACAAATGTTTTTTTCCACAAAACTTAAGAGGCAACGATTTTCAGTAAGGCAGAACTTAGCAAACTAGAATAGCACTCATTTCAAAACATATTATTTTTTCAGTTGACCTACTCTTTCCCTTTATATGGAAAGTTTAATGAGTGTGTGTTGCCTTTTTGAACATTTCTCTTCATGTAGCCTATTTAATCATCAGACAAGGACACACTTTAAAAAATTGTTTTTATTTTATGTGTATGAATGTTTGCCTGAATATGTATGCATTTTGTTCACAAATGATGCCTATGAAGGCCAGAGAGGGCACAAATCCCCTAAAACTGATTGTCAGCTGGCATATGGCTGCTAGGAGTTGAACCTGATTGCTGTGAAGAGCATCCAGTGCTCTTATCTGCTGAACCATCTTTCTGGCCCCATGGATGGACTTTTAAAAACTTAGTCTTTAAAAATTTCATGATCTAATTGTTACATACTAGGATTTCATTACTTTAAAATAAGCAAAAATGCTTATTCAGTAAGTACTTGCTTTGTAAGATAGAGGCTCTGAATTTTATTCCCGAACCTATGTTAAAAATTCGGCATAGTCATATCCCAATAATGGATTACAAGTATCTCCACATGTATGGGAATGTGGATATAAGAACATTCCCAGGTTGGTTTTTTTTTGTTTTGTTTTGTTTTGTTTTGTTTTGTTTTTTGACAGCCAGCCTAGCTGATATACTTAGTAAGCTTTAGGCCAGTGAGAGACCTTGTGTCCAACAGCAAAGTGAGTAGCACCCAATAAATGACACTTGAAGTTGGCCTTTAGTGTCCTCTTCATATACAAGGGCAGGCAAGTGTACACACACAAACACACACATACACACACACACTTAGAAATCATAGAGGACCCCTCATAAGTGCTTTTTTTAAAAAATGGACCAATTTGTAAAGAGTATTTCATACATGTATTTGATTTGAGATACTGAAATACATTTTTAAATTTTATATGTATTTTTCATACATATGTGGATGTTTTACCTGCATGTATATGTGTGTACCATGTGCATGGCTGGTGTACTAGGACATCAGAGGAAGCTAGCATCTCCTGGAACTGGTGTTCTAGATCTTCATAAACCACATTGTAGTTGCTGGGTATCCCCTAGTTCTTTGCAAGAGCAAGTGCTCTTAATTACTGAGCCATCTCCCCAGCCCTGTGTTGTGTGTGTGTGTGTGTGTGTGTGTGTGTGTGTGTGTGTAAATATTTTAAAGATTTATTTATCTTTATATACGTGGATATTTTGCCTGCTTAAATGTTTTGTTTATCACATGTGTGCACTGTCCATGGAGGCCAGAAGAGGGCATTGAATCTCCTGGAACTGTAGCCATAGTTGGTTATTAGCTGCCGTGTAGGTAATGGGAACTGAACCTGAGTCCTGTGCAAGTGCAAAAAGTGCTTTTAAGCACTGAGCCATCTCTGTAGCTCTTGAAATGTTACTTTCATGTTATTAAAAAAAAAATCTGTTGCTTTTAATTTAAATATATTAAAAAGCCTAAAATTTCAAATATCTTTAGCTGAAAGGTGAAAGCCTTAGTAAAAGTATCATTGTTTTCCTTCATGATTAGGTTAAAAATCCTGAGAATAATCTCCTCCCTTTTTAAATTTTTCACACTTATCCTTTTAGTTATCCATAGGTTTGACCCCAAACTCAACATCAATTCCTTCAATTTTTCTACTACAGAGTGGTAACTTGCATTACTTGTCCTTCACACTGCACAAGGTCCCTAGACTTGTAGTGTCTCCACAAGTCTACTCTGCTTATGTCTTTCAGTATTATTATACTTCCCCTCACAGAAAGCCTAGTTTTCAGCACAGTCTTCAAACATTGCCCAGGCTTGTATTACTACCACCTTCATTTCTTTGACTCTCCCCTGTGATTCCTTTAACCACTCTGGCCTTCTGTGTCAGAAGTCCTTTCTGCCCAGGAACTTTATAGCTGATTTCCATGTTCCTACAGTGTCTTTTGTTTTATTTAGGTCTTTAATCTTGTTTTATTAAGGTCTGTAAACAGTGGAGAAAAATAAGAACCAACAATAGAACCAGTCAGTAAAACAACCAACAAAATTACTTGAATTAACAAATTCCTCTAAATATTAAACCTAAATGTAGATGGTCTTTTCTTTTGAAATGGAATGTCAGTATGTAGCCCTGGCTGATCCAAAACTCTCTATGGGCTCCAACTCCAGAGATTCTCTTACCCCTGCTTGTTGCTAAGCTGATGGCCCTAGTTTGATTCTTAAGAGCCACATAGCAGATAGAGAGAACCAATTCCTGCAAGCTTTCCTCTGATCTTCTCACACAGACTGAGGCTTATGCATGCTCTATCTGCCCTTTCCCCATACAAAATCTGTAAATAAAAGAGATTATTTTTGATTACTTTTAACCAAAGTAAAAAAAAAAAAATGAGAGGGAGAAGATCCAAAGTAATTAGTGATGATGAAGCTTTTTTTACTTGTTTGTTTTGTGTTTGGTTTTTCAAAACAGGGTTTTTCTGTGTTGTCATGGCTGTTGTGGAACTCACTCTGTATGTAATCTAGGATGGCCTCAAAGCCAGAGATTTTCCTGCCTCTGCCACTCAAGTTTAGGGGTTAAAGGTGTGCGCCACTACCATCCAAATCCAGAGAGTATTAACAACTTAAATGTATCCATAGAAATCAAAGTTCAACATCTCTTCATGATTCTTTAAATAGATATGGAGGTAACCTACCTCATCATTACAAGATTATAATAGAGAAAACTCAAATCAACATACTAATTTGCTAAATTGAAAGCATTCCCTCAGGTAAGAGTAAGCACCATCTCTGCTCTTTGTACAGTGTAGTGCTTGAAATAATAAGGTATAGAAACAAAGCAAGATAAATTTAAAAATGTTTATAAAATAGGGTGAAAAGGAATTATCATTATTTGTGGTCAGTCTAATCCTGCACTAAAAGGTTTTACCAGAAGACTCTTAGATATGATAAATATGTTCAGCAAAGTATCAGGAAACAAATTATACACACATAAAAATCAGTAACTTGGCTGGGTGCAGAGATGCACGCCTGCACGCCTGCAATCCCAGCACTCTGGGAGGCAGAGGTAGGAAGATCTCTGTGAGTCTGAGGCCAGCCTACAAAGTGAGTCCAGGACAGCTAAGGTTACACAGGGAAACCCTATCTCAAAACCCAAACCAAACAACAAAAACTAAGAACCAAAACAAATAAGTAGCTTTTTCATAAACTAATAACAAATTTGCTAAGAAATAATGTTAGGAAACTCGTCCTGTTCACAGTAAATTGAAACAAAAATATGCAGGCATATACTTAATGAGGGACATAAAGGACCTTTACAGTGAAGGAAGAAATTTGGAAAAGGAAAGATCTATCATGTTTATCAATGTACAGAATTAATATTTTGGGAATGTCCTTACTGCTAAAGTCTGTAGACCATTGTACTCATTATAAGTCATAGGGTCTTATTTAACCCAAAGCACAAAAGCCCTTGAATAAATAGCACAGTCTTAAGCAGAAAGAACAATGCTGCTATGGAGTTATATACCATAATACCAGATTTCAAATTATACATAGCAATATAAATACGATCCTGGCACAAAATACAGGCACATAGAACAGTGGAATAGAATTGAGGATCCAGAAATAAACCCACACAGTTACAGTTACTTGATTTTTGACAGTTGTCCAAAACCAAAAATGGAAGAAAAGCTAACATCTTCAACAAGAAAAACTGGGAAATCTGCTTATTTACATGTAGAACATGAAACTCAATTTCTATCTCTTACTCTAGAAAAACCAATTAAAAGTGAATCAGAAACTTACTGTATGACTTGAAACTTACTACTAGGAAAGTACTTTGTAGAGGTATAAGGAAGGAATTTTTTGAAAAAGGATACTAATAACACAAAAAACAATTTCAGATTTGATTTAAGTTTTTATGAAATAAAAATCAATCTGCACAGGATAGGAAACACTTAGTAGACTGAGAATATGACCGACAGAGTTAGAGAAAATATTTTCCACTCTGTATCTGACAGAATTAATGTATAAACACCACAAAGAACTAAAATCTAAATACAACCTCCTTCTACCAAAACAGCCCTCGTTAGTCAGTCAACAGGGAAATGATGTAGACAGTGTTCAAAGAAGAAGAAATATCAATGATCAATAAATACATTAAAAATGTTCAGCAGTCTTAGCTATCAAAAAAAAAAGCAAATTAGCTGAGTGTGTTGGCATACCTTTTTAACTCAACATGATGGGGAAGTAGAGGCAAGTAAATCTCTGTTAGTTCAAGGGCAAACTTGTTTGCATAGGAGTTCCAGGATAACAAAAGCTAAGTGGTGAGATCCTGTCTCAAAAAGTGACATGTGTGGCCAGTAATACAGATTGTAACTATGCTGAGATTCCATTTCCTTCCATTCACAATGACAGCAGCATATGCTGACAAGGATACAGTAGAAATGAAACTCGTAGAGATTACTGGGCGGATTGGAAACTATTATAGCCATTATGGCAATCATTATGAAGGTTTATGCACAAACTGAAAACTAGTATATGATCCATTCGTGCTACTACTCAGTATATACCTGAAAGAACTGAAGTCAAAATACCCCAAAATACTTGCACATTCATGTTATTGTAATTTCATATTACTAAAGATGTGGAAGTAGGTTTTTGTCCATCCACAGATACTGGCTGTAAAGGAAACATCACACATACACCTATGCACATATGAATGCATATACATATAATGGAGAATAAACAAAACGGTTTAAGCAAAATAACCAGAGAGAGAAAAATCAAATGTCACATTTTTTTCTTCAAATCCAGAATTTACATTTAGACAATGTGTACATATATATGACATGGAAATAGGTGGGTTTTATGTTGGGCAAGAAAGGAATCTAAAATTAGGGGAGGTAGTTACAGGGCTAGATAACAAATACATCATGTTTTCTCTGTGAGATTAGATATACTATATATGCATATACATTGAGAACATAAGGGAGAAGAAGGATACAGAACGTACCACCTGGTAGGGCAGTGAGATGAGCACATATAATACACATGAGTGAAAATCATTTTGTATGTTAACAAAAATTAAATAAAGACTGAAAAACTGAATGTATCAAAATCTATTTGTGGCCAGGCATTTCTGGAAATGTCTTTTCTGCCTATTTTTTAGACATATCCCTCAGGGCTTATTTTATTTCCTTACTCTAATGTTATTTTTAAGAAAGAGCCCTGTGAGGACAGGTCATTTGTTAACAGTTCCATC
The DNA here is from genome assembly GCF_907164565.1 of Psammomys obesus. Lineage (NCBI taxonomy): Eukaryota > Metazoa > Chordata > Mammalia > Rodentia > Muridae > Psammomys > Psammomys obesus. The sequence goes on from NW_026592118.1 coordinate 12,312,168, forward strand.
TTGTTCGAGTGGCTTAGACAATGTTAATAGACACAGTTCTTTGGTATTGAAACAGTCTTTTAGTGAACTATTAATGAGTATTCAAACAGGGAAAGAGTTTAGTATTAGTGTGGTACCTACATTGTTCTTTACTAGACATTTCAAAGTGCTGTTTGAGTTTTATGTTTTTAAAATTGTCCTGTATTTTCTAGATGTCATTCTTAGTTATGCCACTTAAGTAATGAGCTACTTTTTATTTTTATAAGATTTTGATTTTAATTTTATTGCTTAAAGGACTTTATTTTTTATTACATTTTGCCAAAATACATCAGTCTTGAAAACAGATTCTCAAATTTTGATATTTTGTTAATCAAAAGATAAAGTACCTTTGCTTTTAATCCTTTGAAGTCATGATGGTCTCTAAATTTTTGTCACTGCCGCTTGCCTCAGCCGTTGCAGTGCTCTAGATACTAGGACATTTAGAATTTCATGCCTAGGAAAATACTTAATTTTCATATACTTACTACATTTAGGTACGGCTGATGACCCATTAGCTGATATTTCTGAAGTCTTAAACACAGATGATGACATTCTTGGAATAATCTCAGATGATCTTGCAAAATCAGTTGATCATTCAGGTATACATGAATACTGTTTGCCTGATTTCTGTTTTGTGATTTGAGAGGTGTGTGGATTCAGAACACGTTGATTTTTTTTTTTTTCCCCAGCAATGGAAGTGAGTTTGATGTTCTGCCCTGTTTGATTTTTCTTTCTTTATTTTTATTTTAATCTTATTATTATTTTTTTTTTACGGTGTCAAGCCAGTATTTGTTCTTCCTTGACTGTCTGGCTTGAGGAGGTGACATAGCAAGTTTGCTCATTTCTGTTACCTTTCTAATTGCATCAGATTTAAGGCATGTTGCCTTAAAAGTCTTGCTGCACTTTCTCTTCTTTTTGTGTGTTTCCCTTCCTTCCCACCTCTGTGGTAATCATCCATTTTATTTGGTTTGGGTCTTGTAGGTCTTGATTTATGCACTTTCCAGGTTGGGAGCTCACCCTTCCCTTTTGGTAAGAACTGAGCGATGGATGGGACTGACTAGAAGTAGTAGTCTTTCTTAGTAGTGGACTCAGCTGGAGCAGCCTGTAGGTGCATGCGTGTTTGTTAGTAGTGCTAATGCATCACTAATCCATACTTTGCCTTCCTCTTCTTGTGTACAGCTAAAGCATAGTGCTCTCAATGACTTTCTTAATAATTTTAATGAATGGTTTTGCTGTTATATATTATATAATAGTAGTTTGCAATATATCCTGAATAATAGTTTCTAATACAAAATTAAATAAAAGCACACAAAAATGTAAGATTAATGGCATTAAGACAGTATAAAGAAATAGATGATAGGCTACTATTATTAGGTATTATAAGGTGATGGACATAATTTAGATTTTTAGAATTTAATTGCAATTATAATTGAAATTATTTTAAAAAGATGATTATTAAGCTTTAATAATGAGTGTACATCTTTGAATGAATTTATGCTAAAACTTATCATTCCTGTTTCATATTTGCATATGACAGTTGACCTGTACAATGATACCACTTTTTTATGTTAGATAAGTTATTCATGTAATGGCCTCTTATGGGAAATTAGATTTTACCAATATTGCCAAGTTGAAATTAGATTTGTTCTTTTTTTCTTAAGGAAATATATTTACATTGGTGAAAAGATAACTTAACTCATAGATATATTGTAGCTACATTTAATAATGTCTTATTCAAAGTACTACCAGAGTCTTGATAATTATAATTCCAAAATACAGGCTTCATTGAAATCACAGTGTTGTGTGTTAACACATATAGATAGTATTGTCCATTCTGGACAATGTCATGTTCTGGACTTACCTTTTCATTTATTCACCTTGTTCTTTTAGATATTGGCCCCGTTGCTGATGATGCTTCCTCTTTGCCTCAGCCAAGTGTCAGTCAAAGTTCACGACCATTAAGTGAAGAGCAGCTAGATGGGATCCTCAGTCCTGAGCTAGACAAAATGGTCACAGATGGTAAAATATTTACCCTACATCTAGGCTTTCTAAGAGACTTGTGTAAATATGACTTTTAAAGCTTTTGCATGCAATTTTATGTTTGGCCTTGTTTTCATAATTTCACTATTAATTAAATACTACTTTATATTTATATATTGAATAGGTAATTGTTAATATTACTTTTATTCCAGGAGCAATTCTTGGAAAGTTATATAAAATTCCAGGTATGTTTCTATTCTCTATTTATAAAGTAAAAACTTTATAAAAGATGGCATTCCCCATAGAATAACCTTAATAATTTTCATATTATTTCTGTGATTATTTTACCCAGAGCTTGGAGGAAAGGATGTTGAAGACTTGTTTACTGCTGTACTTAGTCCTGCTACCACTCAGCCAGCTCCATTACCACAGCCTCCCCCTCCACCACAGCTTTTGCCAATGCACAATCAGGGTATTCTATTACCGTCTAAGCATGAATTTGTTTATGTGTGTGTATTTGCCGGTGTGTGTAAAACTGTGCAGAGAGGGTCAGTCTCATGTGGTGTTCCTTAAGAGGTAGCTGCTTTGTTGGGAGTGCCACAGTGCCCAGCTTTATTTACTTATCAGTGAGAGTGTAGAAAATGTGTGCTTGAGCTTGTGTGTGTGTACATGCACACACACACACACACACAAATGCTTGCTTTCTTGTGTGCCTGTGCATTTACACCCTGGCATGCACATGGAGGTCAGAGGAATGTGCAGGAATGAAGGCTCTTTTTCTACCAGGTGATTCTCAGAGACTGAACTCAGGCTGTCCAATTTGGCAAGAAGGGCTTTTATCCACTAAACCATCTTGCTGGCCCATTTTTTTGGGTCCCATTAAATTTTTCTAAGTTATTTGACGTTTTATAGCTGTTTGAGCATGTACATTGTGGTGCACATGGAAGACAGAGGACAGCTTACAGGAGTAGGTGCCTTCCTTTTGTCATTTGTGTCTTGAGGATCTAACTTAGGTGGTGAGGCTTGGCAACAAGCAGCTGTATTCACTCAGCCTTCTAACCACCTCAGTCCTAGCTTTTTTTTTTTTTTTTCCTTGTCAAGCACTTTACTAATTGATGTACCTCCCCAGCTCCAGTATGGGCATGCTCACGCCCTCGCACGTGGGCACCCACCTGTTACTTAGTGCCATGTATACAAGCCTATGTGAGCAAACCCACTTTTATAATGATTGAAAAATACTACCTCTAGTCACAGTCCCTTGAATTCTCTAAGTCACATGATCCATCTTGATACCAGAACAGACTGCTTTATTTGCAGTAGGTAAATTGTCATGGTGCCTGGCCTCTCTTTACCAGTCCCACCATCGCTCCCTGTTCATTCTGCTCATCCCTACGTGGTGACCATACCCTCCAGCCAGCAACTGCACCTAGTGAGTCTGGCCTCAGTTTGACTGTTACTTTCTCAGAGGTTAAGCATACTTATTTTTACCCCATATGCTTTTATTTGTAGTTGTGGCACAACTATACATGCTTTCTGGGGTGATCAGTTTTCTTCTTAGATTGTGATCTCTTCAAAGACTGTATTCATCTTGTTTACCTTAGGACCTATGTTCAGATACAGCCATGTAGCTTTTGCCCATATTAAAATTCCTGTGAGGTTTTTTTTTTTTTTTTTTTTAATTTGCTTATTTTGTTTGGCCAGTTTTCTTTCACCTACTAGTAAGAATTTGCAGTGAAATGTAAGTTCAAGACTTCAGGTTTTTCCTTTCTAGAAAATTGAAATACAGTAATCAAGAATTAAGATTTATAGGAGTATATTGGAAAAGAGATTTAGTACCGTAGATATCAACTCTCCAGGAAAGGAGTTTAGGATTCTACAGATGTATATGTTTTAATAATTAAAAATAACATCTGTGTTCCTTGCTAGTACTTTAGTGTACTGAATTGTGTAATACAATAGTATCTTTATAAACTTTTACCCTCTTTCATACAAAGGAAAATTTACAGATAAATCCTTTTACTATCCATATTTTCGTATACACTAAAAATTATAAAGCATAAATACTGGAAATGTTTGTAATTTTGACCAGTCTATCTGTTGTATGTAAATCGATGTTGAGGTTTGCCATACTAAACATTTAATTTACATTTGGCTAAAATACTTGCCCATAACTGTTTCTTGCTCTAATTAAGCGCCTCTCAACCTGTGGGTCATGTCCCCTTTAGCAAACCTCTACCTTCAAAAATATTTACGTTACAAATCAAACAGTAGCAAAATTACAGTTATTAGGTAGCAACAAAAATAATTTTATGGATAATATAGTAATATAGTAACATGAAGAACTATATTAAAGGCTTGCGGCATTAGGAAGGTTGAGAAGCACTGCAATTATTTTCTCATGCTTTTTAAATGATTAAGAATTCTTCAGTATTTTTCTTCTCAATATAAAAACAAACTTTCTTCATGTATTTCATAGTTGAAAGTATATATTTTAGAGATCAAATCAGTTACAAATATACTCATTCACGAAGACTTTGACTTATTAGGAAACTACTTCATGTGAAGTCTTAATTTTAGAAAAAAGCTTTAGCCGAGTGTGGTGGCACACACCTGTAATCCCAGCACTTGGGGGAGGCAGAGGCGGGTGGATCTATGTGAGAACAGCCTCATCTACAAAGTCAGTCCAGGACAGCCAAGGCTACACAGAGAAACCCTGTCTTAGGGGTGGGGGTGGTAGTGGGGGAGAAGTTAGCGAAAAGTGAAAAGGGTACAAAGGATCTCATGTGGTCTTGTCATTAGAGACAGTATGTAAAATTAATTAGATGGATGAGTACATTACCTGAAAGATGTTATCTCTGTGAACTATGGAAGTAACCCCATTTAAAATGAGAAGAAACCAAGGCAGAGTGTAGTGTTGTTAACAATAATACAGAAAGTTAAGAAGCAGAAATGTGGAATTTCAAAAAGGTTTAGATAAAGTAAGTGGATTTTTTTAAAGGGAAAAGTTAGGTAAGTGTTCAGTTCTTTCCATGAAGTCATTCTCAACATGGTTCTTTTTACAAAGTGCTTTAACTTAGATAGGTGAGGCAGAGTTGAAGAATGTGATCCTCTTTAACAGTATATCAGGTGTGCTAAGCTCCAGCACTCTTAGGCTGATACAAGACTGCTGTATGTATGCATGCATGCATGTATGTATGTATGTAATTATGCATGCATATCTGTGCATTGGTATTTTGCCTACATGCATATTGTGCAAGAGTGTCAGATCCCCTGGATCTGGAGTGGCAGATAGTTGTGAGCTGACATGTCAGTGCTGGGAATTGAACCTGGCTTCTCTGGAAGAGCAGCCAGTTCTCTTAACAACCGAGTCATCTCTCTAGCCCTCTTTTAAGCTGTTTGAAAGATGTGTAAGACAGTTAAGCGGGTAAGGCCTTATGAAACTTGACTGAATTCAGTCCTTCGAATTTACCTTAGAAGGTGAGAATCAGCTCCTGCACACCTCTTTCCATGCCTTTGCTGGGAAAAGACAGCTTATTTAAAGTAGTTTAGACATGTTGGATGATCCTAGTTAGTAGTACATTTGATAGCAGCAAAGCATGGGAAAATTTGCCTAAAGTTTATTTAAGGAGAAGATGAGAAAGTGTTTGACAAGAGAGTTGAAAATGCTCTTGGAATCTGAATTTCAAGTAGTGAAAAGACAAAATTATAATTCATTGTTTTCATAACTAATGGTGTATTTAATAGTTACTGTCTACGAGGGCATATATGTCCAGAGAACAAAATACATATTATCCCAATCACTGTACATAAGAATACCTCCATTTCACAAATTCAATTGGAAGTTCTGCTTCTAACAAGTTCCAGACTTGCACTGTAAAACTGTTTATATAATATAACGTAATTAGGGAAATGTAGTTGTTAGAGATCATATTATGTAGTATAATTTTTAAAAAAGTACTGCTTTAAAATAGTATTAAGAGGTTTTATTTAGAAGTGTTTTTGCCACTTGTCATTTATAAATAGTTTGTAAAATAAATTATTGTTTTTCTTTCTTTAAGATGTTTTTTCCCGGATGCCACTCTTGAATGGCCTTATTGGACCAAGTCCTCATCTTCCACATAACTCTTTGCCTCCTGGAAGTGGATTGGGGACTTTCCCTGCTATAGCACAATCCCCTTATACTGATGTCAGGTATTTATAAACATTACTTTCTATGGAAGCTTAAATTATACTATACCTTTGTTCTATCTTAGTCTTTTAAATTATTGTGCATGATATTAGTATTTGTTACATTCACTATTTTACTTAAGATCATCAAGCATATTTAAAGCTATTTTGTAACAAATCATAAGGAGAGTGGTACTTGTACACAGTATTAATAGAAAGCTACTTTGTTTATAAAGTGAAAGGGTTTTGTTATTTTTCCAGGGATAAAAGTCCAGCATTTAGTACAATTGCAAGTGATCCTAACAGCTCTTGGGCACCAACAGCTCCACCTATGGAAGGAGAAAATGACACCCTGTCAAATGCCCAGAGGAGCACACTGAAATGGGAGAAGGAGGAGGCTCTTGGTGAGATGGCAACAGTAGCACCAGTTCTCTACACAAATATTAATTTCCCCAATTTAAAGGAAGAATTTCCAGGTTAGTCATGCCTCTCCATTTTACCAGCTTAATGCTATGCCTTTGTTTTGAAATGTACATTAGAAAGTCTTGTTGTCATCACATGTTCATCTGACCGGATTGCCCACAATGCAAAGATTACTTTAGTACCCAGTAACCCTAGGTCTTGTGCTCATGTGTATATTTCCCAGAACTGGTTTTAGTTAATGAAATTGTCAGTTTTCTAGGTCCTAGCAATGCTCAAGTATGAGGTAGTCTATGCAGTTCTCTTTTTAGATTAAATAAAAGTTTTATTAAATCTTTGTTTTCTCATGTATACAATGTATTTGGATCATATTTATTCATTCTTTCTACTTTCAACCCCCCCTTAATATTCATTCCCCTTTCCTTTCAGTTTTAAAAAATGAAAAACCCACCAAATCTAGTTTGTGCATCCTCCTAGGGGTATTGGACCCACCCACTGGAATATGTTCTGCCTCCTAGGGGTCTACCCGTAAGGAAAATTAACTCCTTTCTCTAGAAGCCATCAACTGTCACTAGTTCCTTAGGGAGGTGGGGGGCTCATGAACTCCTCCCCTCTAAGTGATCCTAGTTCCCACAGAGCCTAGAAGAGGGTGTTGGATCCCATGGAACTGTACTTACAGATGGTTGTGAGCCTCCACGTCGACACTAGTACTCATATTTGCATCCTCCAGAAGAGCAGCAAGTGAGCCACCTCTCTCTCCACTCCCTATCGCGGGACAGTCTCAGACATGGAATCCAAGCCCAAACAAGATCTTCATTTGTTTCCTCTACATCTGATACATTAAACCTGAAAGCTAATAGACTGTAATGTTTTAAGTGTGCTTTGTTTAGACAAAGACTGAATCACCAGTTGTGATTTTATGCTGGAACTTAAAATATTTTGATTTCAGATTTCTGATTTTTATATTATTGATATTCAACCTGGGTTTTTTTTTTTTTTTTTTAATAAAATATGATCTGAGTAAGATAATAAGCAACTCTGTATCACCGTATTTCTGAGAGTGGTCTTCTGTGCCTTTGCAGATTGGACTACTCGAGTGAAACAAATTGCCAAGTTGTGGAGAAAAGCCAGCTCTCAAGAAAGAGCACCATATGTGGTATTTAAATAATTCCTATGTGTTAGATCTTTAAGCACAATATTTGAAACTTGTTTTTCTTAGGTAATGAAAAGAAAATACTTGTTAATAGTTAAAAATTAGCAGTTAGCTTTATTTTTAAGTTGTATATTAACTCATCTTATTTCACTAAAGAGCATAACATTTTTTTAAAGCTATGTAACAGACCAGTATTTTAAGAGCACAATTTTCATCTCACCTTAAAGTTGTTTTATCTCTTAACAGATAGTCCTGCATTTAAAGATGAAATTAGTTTTCTTTTTGTGTGTGATATTTACAAGAGAATTTTTATACATCTTGACAAAAACATATTGAGACTTCCTTTAAGGAGTTCTGAACTATCACTATAGCTGGAAATCATTAGGGAATTTATAGTTCAGATAGTGAATAATTTTCTTCTAAGTTGCTGAGCTGAACCTTTGCTTGAGCTGCAGTCAAAATAAAGCTTTGTTTTGTGAAAATAAAAATGCTATTATCCTTTATGTGACCATCCATGTACCAGTTTTCAGTTATAATAACTTTGGGTTGAACTAAGGGACAGTTCTATGGCTTGTTTTATCTTAAATTTTGTAATGATAGAATTTTTTCTGTCTAATTTTTCTTTGTGGTAAGTTTCAGATTTCCAGCTCTTTTGGTTTGAGGATCAGTTTGCTATTTTCTTATTTAAATTTAGAGACATGCTAATTTTTCTGTGTTCTAATGATGTCTTTGAATTATAATAAAATGTATTGTATTACACTGGAGTTTCTTGCAGTAATCCAAATACTTATATAGAAATGTCTTTACTTGCTAGTAGCATGCACTGTGTAGAAGGTTAGTTACTTACTGTCCAGGTCCTTTTCTTAGCAGAGACTATCAGTTTTAAAGAGTAATACTTCAACTATTTAGCACAAGTTTAATATCTTAAAAAAATGGGACATTTTTTTTTCTTTTTGTCAAAGCAAAAAGCCAGAGATAACAGAGCTGCTTTACGCATTAATAAAGTTCAGATGTCAAACGATTCTATGAAGAGGCAACAACAGCAAGACAGCATCGATCCCAGCGCCCGCATTGATTCCGATCTTTTTAAAGATCCTTTAAAGCAGAGAGAATCGGAGCATGAGCAGGAATGGAAGTTTAGACAGGTATTAGAATTTTGGATGATTTATCTTTTAAATTGCATTTTAGATTTTTATAGAATAGAGGTATTTATTTCATTTCAGAATGTAATTCTTAATAGAACCTGAAAAGTGTTAAAAATAGATTTCCATTTTTGGCAAAGCATGTATTCAAATTGGTTTTATATACTTACTGAAATATTATACATAATATACTGATATAGGCATAAATGGGGCATGCTATGATAATCTATTTTGTTGTTAAGAATTTATCTACTGGGAAACAATCTGCTGGCTACTGATACCAGCTGATGAACTTTGTGCTGCCTTTCTCTTTGTGATAATTGTTTTCTTATTTTCTTTTTTTCCTATCATAACAGCAAATGCGTCAGAAAAGTAAGCAACAAGCTAAAATTGAAGCCACACAGAAGCTGGAACAAGTCAAGAATGAGCAGCAACAGCAACAGCAGCAGCAGCAACAGCAGCAACAGCAGCAGCAACAGCAGCAGCAGCAGCAAATTGCTTCGCAGCACCTTCTAGTAGCATCTGGTTCAGATACTCCAAGTAGTGGAGCACAGAGTCCCTTGACACCTCAGCCTGGCAATGGGAATATATCTCCTGCACAGACATTCCATAAAGACCTATTCTCCAAACACACATCCAGTGCCCCTGCTTCCACACCTTCAGATGATGTGTTTGTCAAGCCACAGCCTCCACCCCCACCTTCAACCCCATCTCGAATACCTGTTCAGGAAAGTCTTTCTCAGTCCCAGAATTCTCAGCCACCTTCTCCACAGATGTTTTCACCTGGATCGTCTCACTCCAGACCACCATCTCCAGTTGATCCTTATGCAAAAATGGTTGGTACTCCTAGACCGCCTCCAGGGGGCCATAGTTTTCCCAGAAGAAATTCTGTTCCACCAGTGGAAAACTGTGTGCCTTTATCTTCAGTACCTAGGTCTATTCAGATGAATGAAACATCTGCCACTAGGCCATCCCCAGCCAGAGACGTATGTGCTTCCTCCATGGCAAATAGTGACCCCTATGCAAAGCCTCCAGATACACCGAGGCCCATGATGACAGATCAATTTCCTAAACCTTTTAGCCTTTCTAGGTCCCCTGTGGTTTCAGAACAAACTACAAAAGGTCCTTTAGCTGCTGGAACCAGTGATCACTTTCCTAAACCATCTCCTAGAACAGATGCCTTTCAAAGGCAACGGCTATCTGATCCATATGGACGACCATTGTTGACACCCACCCCTCTGGATAATGGGCCTTTTAAGACCCCACTGCATCCACCTCCATCTCAGGATCCATATGGGCCTGTGTCACAGGCATCAAGACGACTCTCTATTGACCCTTATGAAAGGCCTGCCTTGACACCAAGGCCAGGAGATACTTTTTCTCATAGTCAGTCCAATGATCCATATACCCAGCCTCCCCTAACTCCACACCCAGCAATGAGTGAATCTTTTACTCATTCTTCAAGGGCTTTTTCTCAGCCTGGAACCATATCACGGTCAGCATCTCAGGACCCATATTCGCAACCCCCAGGAACTCCACGCCCTGTTATAGACTCCTATTCTCAAACCTCAGGAACAGCTCGATCCAATCCAGATCCTTATTCTCAACCTCCTGGTACTCCCCGGCCTAACACTATTGATCCATATAGTCAACAGCCACCAACCCCCAGGCCTTCTCCACAGACAGACATGTTTGTTACATCTGTGGCAAATCAGAGACACACTGATCCATATGCTCATCATCTTGGGACGCCAAGACCTGGAATTTCTGTTCCCTATTCTCAGCCACCAGCAACACCAAGGCCGAGGACTTCAGAGGGTTTTATTAGGTCTTCCAGTGCAAGACCAACCCTCATGCCAAACCAGGATCCTTTCTTGCAAGCAGCACAAAACCGAGTACCAGGTTTACCTGGCCCTTTGATAAGGCCACCTGATACATGCTCCCAGACAACCAGGCCACCTGGGCCTGGCCTTACAGACACATTCAGTCATGCTTCCCCGTCTGCTGCTCGTGACCCCTACGATCAGCCTCCAATGACTCCCAGGCCCCAATCTGAGTCTTTTGGAGCTAGTCAAGTTGTCCGAGATCTTGTTGACCGTCCAGGTCCTGGGTCAGAGGGAACCTTCAGCACATCTTCAAACCTTCCTGTAAGCTCCCAAGGACAGCAGTTCTCCAGTGTCTCCCAGCTTCCTGGACCCGTGCCAACCTCAGGAGGAAATGATACACAGAACACCATGAACATGTCTCAAGCTGACACAGAGAAACTGAGACAGGTAAACGCTGCAGTGTTTTCAGATGTTTTAAATAGATTATATGTTGAAGTTCCTCATTAAATCAAATGGTAGTTTATTCTACACAATCTTATTCTTTAGAGTTTATCAAATGAAAAGAAAATGGTAAAATTAAGAACAATTAAATTGGATTTAACCTAGATATAATTTTATTATTCATGAATTTGTTGGAAGATCTTTAAATATGAAAACTCTCACTTAAATGGTGATTATATGGCCATGTAAAAAAAGACCAAAATCACCAGGATTTGTTGTCATTTATTTAGTTTTGAGGTCTGTGTATTTACTACTTATATTTAACTTTAAAATGTTTTGAAAATTTAAACATTAATATAGTCACATAATGGAAATGTTAAGAGTTTAAAAAAAATGTTTAATTCTAAATCCCAGCAATTTTGTTTCTTTCCATTTAGCGTCAGAAGCTGCGTGAAATCATTCTCCAGCAACAACAGCAGAAGAAGATTGCTAGTCGCCAGGAAAAAGGGCCTCAGGATACACCAGTAGTACCTCACCCAGTGCCCCTTCCACACTGGCAACCAGAGAGCATCAATCAGGCTTTCACTCGACCTCCACCTCCCTATCCTGGGAACATTCGGTCACCTGTTATCCCTCCTCTAGGACCTAGATATGCAGTTTTCCCCAAAGATCAGCGTGGACCCTATCCTCCAGAGGTTGCTGGTATGGGGATGAGACCTCATGGATTCAGGTAATGCTTTTAATTTCCCACTAGATTTGAGTTGATATCAGAAGAAGGAACTGGACAGGTAGCATTACTGTTAGGCAAGAAGTTGTTAACAGTTTTTTATTTCTTTCATCACTTGAGATACAGTCATTATTGTTTTTAACTAAGAAGAGGTCACAGGCTTATTTCCTCTAAGAACTCTACAGACTTTTGATAGACCTTTTGTCACAAAGTATTGACAGAATTAATTATAATCATTTTCTTTATCATGCCAGCTAAATTGTATCTTCCAAAATGTAACTACTGCATCCTAGTGAAGTTTCATCTGATGTGACAGATGATGATGATACATTTAAATTGTAAGATGCTTGTAGAGTTGCAGATTGGAAAGGTGCCTCCCTTTAGAAACTTTGAGTGATAGAGCTGAGTTGCAGAGTGGGCCAAAATGTAAGACAAACTCACATTTACCATTCTTGTAAGGAGAGAGCTCTTTAACATGTGCTTTTTAGAGGATACATGATTTAGTCTTATACCTGTGTCTGTTATAGTCTTTATTTCCGTTTTTATTCTACCTTAGTTGTAGTTTGCGCTCATTGCTGTTTTGTGCATTTTAAAACGTGTGAGGAGGAGGTAGTGTTTATGTACATGTGCAGGTAGAAGTCAGAGGTTGATGCTGAGTGTCTTCTTCTGCTACTCTACCTTATATTTTTGAGATAAGAGCTTTCATTCAGCCTGGAACTCACCAATGTATTAAGATTAGCTTCCAGTGAACCCTAGAGATACTCTTGTCTACCCTTCCCACACCACTAGATTATAGGTGTACACCACTGTGCTTGGTGTTTTTACATGTGTGCAAGTTATAGAAAATGTTGTCACCCCCCTGTAGCTCAAGGTGAATAAAGTGTAATTAATAAAAAAAGGTAATAATAAAAAAGAAAAAGAAAAAAAAAAAAGCAGATGCTGAGACTCATAGCAAACTTTGGGCAGAGAGCAGGGAATCTTATGAAAGAAGGGGGAAACAGAAAGACCTGGAGGGGACAGGAACTCCACAAGGAGAGCAACAGAACCAAAAAATCTGCTCAAAGGGGTCTTTTCTGAGACTGTTACTCCAGAGCATGGAGATAACCTAGAACCCCTGCACAGATGTAGCTGCTCAGTCTCCAAGTGTGTTCCCTAGTAATGGGAACAGGGGCAGTCTCTGACATGAACTCAGTGGCCTGTTCTTTGATCACCTCAGTGGGAAGTGATCAAAGAGCCTCTGAGAGAAAAAGAAGCCTCACCAGGCCACAGAGGAAGACAAGGCAGCCAGTCCTGAAGAGACCAGACAGGCTAGGGTCAGTGGCAATGGGAGGAGGACCTCCCCTATCAGTGGACTTGGGAAGGGGTATGGGAGGAGATGAAGGAGGGAGGATGGAATTGGGAGGGAATAAGGGATAGGGATACACCTGGGATACAAGTGAATAAACTGTACTTAGTAAATAAATTAATTTTAAAAAGAAAAGAAAATTGGTCATCATGCTGTTCAGTAAGTACTGAACTGAGCCATCCTCTCAGTCAGTGTCTTTCTTTTTCTTATAAAATTTTTTATTTGGTTTTGCAAGCCACAAGCTATGTGTGTTAGCTAGAGAACAACTTTGTGGAATCAGTTCTCTCCTTCATGTGTTCTTGGAATCACACTCAAATTGTTTACAGATTGTTTACTTTTACCCATTGAGCCATTTCGCTGTCTCAGTTTTGTCTCTCTCAAATGTTTTTTTTATTTAATGTATTTTGATCATGCTCTTTCCTTCCCCAAGCTCCTCTCCGAGTCTCTTATGTTTTCTCTGTCATGGGCTTAGCAACAGTATCTTTTTTTTTTTTTAAACTATAGACTAACTTAAAACTTTTTAAAAAAATCTCAGTTCTAAATTGATCATCGTTCTTAATTATTTGAATTTTTCTTTTTTTTTTTTTTTGTTTTTTTGTTTTTTTTTTCTTTGGCTTTTAGATTTGGATTTCCAGGAGCTAACCATGGACTCATGCCAAGCCAAGATCGCTTCCATGTACCTCCTCAGCAAATACAAGGATCTGGAATTCCTCCACACATAAGAAGATCAATGTCAATGGAAATGCCTAGACCTTCAAATAACCCACCAATAAATAATCCGGTTGGACTTGCTCAGCATTTTCCACCACAGGGTGTAGCAGTTCAGCAGCATAACATATTAGGGCAAGCATTTATTGAGTTGAGGCATAGAACTCCTGAAGGAAGGTCACGGTTGCCATTTCCTGCTTCTCCTGGCAGTGCTATAGAGTCACCTCATCCTAGACATGGAAATTTTCTTCCCCGACCTGATTTTTCTGCCCCTCGACATACAGACCTTGTGAGACAGCCTTCCCAGTGTCTACCTACTCAGATGCCGGTGCGTCCAGATTTAGAGCAGGTTCCACCCTCTCAGCCAGAGCAAAGCCATCCTGCCCACCAAGCTTCTATTGTTATGCGGCCTCTAAGTCATCCCTTAGGTGGTGAATTTTCTGAGGCTCCTTTGTCAACATCTACCCCAGCTGAAACAACACCTGATACCTTACAGATCGGTCAGTCCTCTGATGGTTTGGAAGAAAAACTAGACTCTGATGATCCTTCTGTGAAAGACCTGGATGTGAAAGACCTCGAAGGTGTTGAAGTGAAAGACTTGGATGATGAAGATCTAGAAAACTTAAATTTAGACACAGAGGATGGCAAGGGTGATGACCTGGACACTTTAGATAACTTGGAAACAAATGACCCTAACCTGGATGACCTATTAAGGTCAGGGGAATTTGATATCATTGCATACACAGATCCAGAACTTGACTTGGGGGATAAAAAAAGCATGTTCAATGAGGAATTAGACCTTAATGTTCCAATTGATGATAAGCTAGAGAATCAGTGTGTATCAGTTGAACCAAAAAAAAGGAATCAAGAAGACAAAACTATGGTTCTCGAAGATAACGATGTGCCACAGAAAAAATCCAGTGGTACCAGTGAGATAAAGACAGAAGTCCTATCTCCACATTCTAAAGAAGAGACACAGAGTGAAATTAAAAAAAGTGATGACAATAAAGGTGATGCTGACACCTTGTGCTCACAGGCTTCTGCTCATACAGACCAGAGTGACAGGGAAAAGACTTCTTTGCTGCCTACTGATCCAGATATGCTTGAGAATAGAAATAATCGGGAAAATGCTGGTTCTGGTGTCAATGCCATTCAAGGGTCCACTCCACTGCCAGCTCAGGATGTGATGAACTCTTGTGATATAACTGGATCAACTCCCGTCCTCTCAAGTTTACTTTCTAATGAAAAATGTGATAATTCAGACATTAGACCTTTGGGGTCTTCCCCACCAACTCTGCCAATTTCACCATCCAGTCATGGGTCAAGTTTGCCTCCTACTTTAATAGCACCACCTGGCCCTCTTTTGGATAATACAATGAATTCTAATGTAACAGTGCTCCCTAGGGTAAACCATGCCTTTTCTCAGGGTATGCCAGTAAATCCAGGATTCATTCAGGGTCAGTCACCAGTGAACCATACTTTAGGGACAGGGAAACCTACCAATCAAACTGTGCCTCTCACAAACCAGTCCAACACCAGTGCCATTTCTGGACCGCAACAGCTAATGGTTCCTCAAACATTAGCCCTGCAGAACCGAGAGAGGCCCCTCCTTCTAGAGGAACAGCCTCTGCTTCTACAAGATCTTTTGGATCAAGAGAGACAGGAACAGCAGCAGCAAAGACAAATGCAAGCCATGATTCGTCAACGGTCAGAACCATTCTTCCCTAACATTGGTAGGAAATTCCTTGCATCTCAAAGTAAATTACTGGGGGCATTTGAGTATATGCAATATTGCCTGTAAGAGTTCATTATTGAGATTACATTTGGAATAGAACAGTGATAATTTTCTGTCTTCTTGTGTCTTTTTTAAACTGAAAACAGGATAGATCTGTCAAATGATGAAACCATGAAATTGTTTCCTCAATCAGTTCAGCTTTTTATGATGTCAGTGGAAATCAGTCCTCCTTTTTAGTTTTATCAGCCAATTGTTAACCACTGACCCTTCAGCATCAGGAGAAGATAAATTTAAGGGAATTATGATAGAAATAAAGTTTCTTGCTCTTTTGTGTACAAGTATTTGGGAAAGTGTTGGGATTTTTTTTTTTTTTTTTTTGGTGTTCTTTTTGTTTGTTTGTTTCAGTTTTTCTTACAGAATCTTTGTTCAACTTTTTTTGTTGATTTATTAATTTTAAGAAAAATATAAATCCCTGCAGCCCAAATACTTCAGTGCCTTGCCTATAAGAATTGAAAGTCAACTGGCACATATCTAAGGAATTTTTTTTTTCATTGTATCAACATGCAGTACAAATTCTATCACAAGGTTCTTTTTTCACGAGTATGCAGACAGATGCTCTTTCAGTGTCTTCTCAATACTTTTTTATGTAGGCATATCCTGGAGACATTGGTGGGTTTTTTTCTTTCTTTTAATTAATTTAATGGAATTCTTTAGTATTGTAAATAACTGCAGATTCTCATTCCTTTTTCCCCCTGACTAAAGAAGTCATTCTAATTAGCACGTACATGTTTGAACCAATGAGAATTTTATTGCTGCACATTATTGTTATGATCACCTATAGACTAATAGACTTGTTCTACCTGCTATAGGACTAATGTATTAAAATAGGCTTCAGTTATAGATGCCTGAAGTGCATCTAAGTTCAGAATTAGGTTGTTAGTGTTTTTATATTCCCCTATGTAGTATAGAAACATCTGGTTATTAAACAATAAGGTATAACAATCTATAAATTATGTAATGGTTATGGTGCAATTTACCACTTCTTAAATCTTGAACCATTAACTTAAACTATGAAATAAGTAATGTCAAAATACATTTCTTTTTTTAGATTTTGATGCAATTACAGATCCTATAATGAAAGCCAAAATGGTGGCCCTTAAAGGAATAAATAAAGTGATGGCACAGAATAATCTGGGCATGCCACCAATGGTAATGAGCAGGTAGGTGGAAGTGTTATTTATCTTCCTGGGCATGTGGATGTGCATGAACACACTACTGAGTCTTAGAAAGAGCTTATAAAAACTCAAAAGTCTATCCTCTGGACATGAGGAGTGTTTAAATTCAGTTGGTTATGACCAGCCATAAAATGTTATGCAGATGCAGGGAACTAATTTTCATTAGTTTTAAGGACAATAAACATTGGGAAGGCTGACTTGGTCATTGAGGAAATCCAAGCGTTGTCTGTCTGTCTGTCTTCCTGCCTGCCTGCCTGTCTGCCTATCTCTTCTGTGTGTGTGTGTGTGTGTGTGTGTGTGTTTATTTAAAGAAATGTTAGCACTAAGAGTTTTCTCATTCGAAAAGCTCATTGGTTAAGGAAAATACAAATTCAGCTCTGAAATCAAAACTTCCAACTGATTTTGAAATAGAGAAGGGAAAACAGCAACTTATGGGACATTTGGACACTGGGAGTTGGATAGTTGCACAGTTTTAATACCCAACAGAAAGATGAAAATTGTACATTCAGGGTTATTTAACTCCCCCATCCCCCACCATGCAGTTTTTTGTTTTGTTTGTTTTGTTTTTGTTTTTACCTTACTATAGACCTGCTGAATCAGAGATGGTGTCTACATGTTTGTTTGTTTGTTTGTTTGTTTTTTGACCTGCACCTTGAATGATTCTTTGGTTATATTGCTGTTTCTGACTTCTGTCCGAAGAGTAAACAAATCCTCAATTTATTATAATGATCTTGTTGGAAAATTATAAAAGGGATTATAAATGATTGTAGAATTGAATATAGAGTTTATATAGACTGAATATATAAGCATATGCTATAGAGATCTGTGTGATACTCTAAGTATGATTAAGATGCTTTTTTTGAGATCAAAGAGTTAGTGGTGTGTAAAGATTTTTATTACTGAGCTAGATTTATTTACATGGTTCCTCTTAAGCCTTTTTAACCTTAAAAACCTTTGAAATTCTTCATATATATATATATATATATATATATACATATATATATATATACACACACATACATATATAATAGAAATACAAAATTGAAAAAGAAATGAACTACATTTGTTACATAGTTACTAATCTGTGATTATATTTATGATATGTGTATCATAGTATATTAATAAACATAGCTGTAAGTTTTGTAACTACCATAATTCCAAAGTAATGATTGGCCATGACCTATTAGGTATGTCCAACATTTAATAGGAAATTGATGTTTCCTACCAGTGAGAGTATAGTACTGCTAATAAATAATACTGTATTTTAACTTGATACTCAGAGTCAAGAAAATGCTAAATTTTATTTGACTCTTAATGTAAAACATGGGCATCAGAATCAGAACTCTCAGCACCTCATGTGTGTTCAACCTAATTGTGTCTATGCCCGTTGGACATGCAATGCTTTGTCAGCCACCTGGTAAGTGTACTAGTGACTATTCTGAGTCCTTTGCAGAACTAAGATTGTCCCATCTGAGAGTACTATGGTATGTTCAATGATGAATGGCGGACAGGGAATGATAACTGGGTTGATAATGTTTTGTACCAGAGCTGTAGTAGGGAGAAGGGAGATAAATGTATCTGACTTCTGAGAAAGAAATCACAAATATATACTCTAAAGCCTAATATTTAAAAACTTTTTTACAATATTTGGGATATATTTTGAAATTGTTTTCTATGTGTATGTTAAAGCTAGTCAGTGACTTATTAGAACAGACCTGTTTTTAAATAAGCCATAGTGCTCCTGTGCCAGTTATTGGTTTGATTAGAATAAATAATGTTTCACCAGATGGATTTAACTATAGAGGTTAGTTATCAGTTTTATTTTTTAAATTTGGTTTGATCATTAGATACAAATATATGTGAGAATTATTAAATTTTTTGAGATACTTCTTTTCATAAAAGAGCTAAGTAGCACCGCCTACCCTCACCCTCATCCAAATCCTTAGTGTCTCATTCTGTAGTCTAAGCTGGCTTGGAACTCTTTTTTTTCAACATCCACCCACTTATTCATCCATTTATTTATTTACTCATTTATTTGTTTACTCATCTATCTATCTATCTATCTATCTATCTATCTATCTATCTATCTATC
>NW_026592118.1:12331166-12396401 GCF_907164565.1 Psammomys obesus
ATCTATCTATCTATCTATCTATCTATCTATCTATCTATCTATCTATCTATCTATCTATCTGTATATGCCCTGTTGTACACCTGCACACCATAAGAGGGCACCAAATCTCATTATAGATGCTTATAAGCCATCATGTGGTTGCTGGGAATTGAACTCAGAACCTTTGGAAGAGCAGCCGTTGCTCTTAACCTCTGAGCCATCTCTCCAGCCCTGGCTTGGAACTCTTATGTAGCTCAGGCTGGCCCTGAACTTGTTGCATTCCTCCTCCTTCAGCCTCTTCTTGTAAGCCACCATGCTGTCTATCTGTTCATTTTTAATAAAGATTGCAAGTGGAAAAATTTTCTTTAGTTTGTACTTTGAAGCTAGATTTTTCACCATAATTGTCTCATAGAAAATATTTTTGGTGAATTCTGTGAGAACCCAAGCTCTGGAATAGTTTATCTGGCTTCTTATGCTGCCTTACTGGTTCCTATGAAGACAGTTGACTAGTCAGTCATTCTGAGCTTTCATCCAGAGTGATAGAAGGATGCTGGGTGCATCCTTGATGGATTTCAGAGAAGGGATCTGTTGAGCACCCACAAGGTGGCTGTAGTAAGTCTCCATTGGGGAGCATTGCTGTTACTCTTCTCTTCCCTGGAAGAGAGCATTATAGTTATCTATGTAACTGGTTCTAAGCTCATCATTTGATACTGTGTTCCTTCCCTTGCAGATTCCCCTTCATGGGCCCATCAGTGGCTGGAACACAAAACAGTGAAGGCCAGAGCCTGGTGCCACAAGTTGTATCTCAGGTAATGCTGCTTGACTCACTCATTTGTGGAGGACACATGGACCTATGTCTTACCAAACCCAAATTATAGTGAAGCCCCTCCTAGAAAGGAATAGGAGTTGATCTTCTGGCAACACAGTGAAATAAAGATGTGTCACTGCTATATAAACAAAAGACAGTTTTAAAAACTAGAATTCTGCAAAGGACTTACACATATTAATGATAGAAAGTTACTTGGAAGGAGACTAAGTGTGTTGGTCTTCTGGACTTATGTTCATTTATTACTCCAGAAAGACAATTTTTATCCTGTCAATTGGAATTAATCCATTACATTTAAAATGTAAAACTACTGGAAACTGTAGGTGGAAAATATCTGTAATCATTCTGTTCGGTATAGTTATTCCTTGAGATGTTTTTTGAATATTGAACATTTATAATCAACTCTTAAGTGTAAACATTGATGCTATGTTCATGGTATGAAGTCTGGGAACAATAACTCCCTTGTTGTGGTATTTTCTATGCTGATTTTAAAAACATGTTGTGTGCCTTGTGCAGGGGGACCTTGCTCTGTGCTTTTGGAGTTATCTTATGCTCTGCCAGTTATAATATATTTGTTATACCAATAATTTATGGTTTTTTTTCTTATTAAGAAATAGAAACACCCTTTGATACACTGGAAAGGCATAAGTGTTGTAGCTGAGTTTTTAAAATTCTTCTTTTTACCATGTATTCAGTATGTACTGTCAGCAAGTTCTTGAGCCTCTTTACTGCTCTATCAAATATGGCACCAGCTTTCCTACACTACTGTAAGATTGAACATGCCACATCTGGCTGTTGAATATACCTCCTGTATAAAAGAACTTGTATCAACTGGGAAAATACTTTTTTCAAGATTCTGTTTATCAGGTCCTTGCCAGGAAATTGTGAAATTATCAGTTATTCAATCACTGTGAAAGAAGCAAGGTATTAGAACACAAGACTAACATTCTAATGAGTGCATTTTCTTTCTATGTGTACTACAGTAATTCTTGTTATAATTAGCTGGTTGCTATACAGTATTGTTTAGTCAGCCTAGAACATGTATTTATGAATTGACTGACAAAAGAAACCAGGTAGGCATCATCAAAACATCAGATTTCATGTGGATTTTTAGCTTAACCATGACAAGATTTGATTTACCCTAGTATTATATTTCAGATGAATAATTCATTATTTGTTTTTCAACTAAATACAGAAAATATAGTTCAGAGATAAAAATAAATGTTCAGTTATTAAACTGTTGCCCAACTAATTTATTCTAGTTTTTATAAGAAAAAAAAAACTTTAAAGATGTTTTAGAAAATTAAAATTTTTCTATTTTTTCATTTTTTCCTTCATTTTGAAGTTCTCCCCCTCTTAATTTGAAGTATGAAATTAAACATATTTGTAAATTTTACTTATTTTAGGATGGCAGTATAACACATCAGATTTCTAGGCCTAATCCTCCAAATTTTGGTCCAGGCTTTGTAAGTAAGTATAAATCTAATAAGTTACCTGTTTTCTGGGGATTGCTTGTTTGACTCTATTTGTATTGTTTTGAAACCTCGGAGTTAGCGTAGAGTGTTACTCTAAGCCTGAGTGCCCTCCTCTCTTATTAGAGTTCACTGTCGTCTAGGCAACTTTACATCAAGGCATGTGTTTTCATTGCTTTTTTCTGCTATGCATGAAGAATTAATTAGAAATAAATACTTTAATGCAGGAAAATCATCTACCCTATTTTCTTCAACATTGTTGCTCTTTTTTAAATAGATTTGGCACTTTACAATCTATCGCATTAAACCATGTTTGCTCTCATGACAGTCTGCCTATGACAAGGACACTAAATGGGGAAAAACAAAGGGAATATGTTTAAAAGAAGCTGGGTTGTAGCATGGTGTGAAAGTCAAGTGTGCAAGATGCCACTGAACCCTTCTAGCTGTCCTTAGGGGTCCCAAGGTGGTTCAGGATAGCATTTAACGTTCCCTCAAACTGAACCTTTCTGAAATCTTCAGACTGTTTAGCTAACTTTTTTCACCATTATCTTTCATTTTGCTCACCTCTGCTCTCCTGGTTCCAGAAACCAGAAAGGCTTTCCTTGCGGTAGGTCTCATTCTACCAGAAGCAGAACTTCTGAAACCTTGTGAAAAAGCCTGTTCTTGACAAATGCCCTTCAAATTGAGTGCACTAGATTGCACATTCATACATAACTGGTACTTCTGGGTTTAGGAACAAACCCAAAGTCTGACCTTTTGAAATTCCCCCACATTAATTATGATCATAATTTGAATACATATTTGTATTAAAAACAAGTAAACTACTGTAACCAACTGGCTTTTTCTGGCTGTATTGTGCCCATTGGATTTGGTTGGATCTTAATGTATGACAATATTCTGTTATCATTGATGTTATTTTCAGCTAATGTCCTTCTAGGATTGTGTTTTTCTTTGTCTTATAGTCAGTCAAAAAGGAATACTCAGAATTTTTCACTACATGAGATGACCTTTTTTGGGGACTTGGCATCAATGAAATAAAGTGCTCTAAGAGAGCAAGGAGGGAATATTAGTATAAGGCAAAGATGTAATGGGGAGAGGCCTCAGCAGTCTTTAAGAGTTGAGAAAATTTTTGCTTGGTTAGCTATTACCTCCCCTTGTAGACATAGATATTACAAAATTAATGGAAGTTACTAGTGTTTTTAACGTAATGTATTTTCTTTATAAAATGTAGACTTCAAACTGTTTCTTTTTTCTGGGTTTCATCTCCCTGTTTCATACATTTTTCCTCTACTACTAAGTTGTAGGGAAGACATTATAAAATTGAGAGAAATCAGCATGGGAAATGACTACCTAATCCATGCTCTGGATGTTAGTAGGATATATCTTCCTTGCCTCTTCAATCTGTACAATTGTTAATAAAATGCACATACAACTTTATAGAGAGTTTGTTTTATAGATAAGATCATTTGATGGTTTGTTTAGAAGACTGGACTTGCAGAACGTAGAAGCATTAAGTTAAGTAGTGTTTCAGTCAAGCATTCTCTGGCTTTCTTGAATAAATACAATTTTCAAAAAGCTGATACTTCATAGTTATAAAGGACTCTAATATTTAGAATTTTTTTCAATTTTTCTTTTAAATATTCACAATGAAACTATCTTCTTACAAATGAACTTGTTTAACTTTTAATAATCATTGACTATTTAGAACATTAACACACTTGAAATTTTGATTTTCCCTCAGATGATTCTCAACGTAAGCAGTATGAAGAATGGCTACAGGAGACGCAGCAGCTTCTTCAGATGCAACAGAAGTATCTTGAAGAACAAATTGGTGCACACAGAAAATCTAAGAAAGCCCTTTCAGCCAAACAGCGCACAGCCAAGAAGGCAGGGCGAGAATTCCCAGAAGAGGATGCAGAGCAGCTCAAACATGTCACTGAGCAGCAGAGTATGGTTCAGAAACAACTTGAGCAGGTAATAGCCAGGTTTGTAAAACGGAAACGATCTGCAGCTAGAGAGCTGTTTTTGTGTGGTGTTCATTCAGGATTTTGGTTTATGCTGTTAAATGGCAAGCAAATTACTCTTTTCTAAGGCCTCTTACGAAACGAGGAAGTGGCTGCCTAGTCCTGTCTAAGCAATGCTTGTCATTTACTGCCTCACTGACTGCCACTAAAGAGACTGACTCATATAACTCTGGGTTAGCTCTATTTTATACACTTCTAGTAACCCTGGAATGATTGGCAGCAGTAGTTATTTCTGTTGAATTAAAAAATCACTGTACCAGTTGTGGTGGCACATACCTTTAAACCCAGCACCTGAGGGACAGATGCAGGTAGATCTCTTATGAGTTCCAGGCTATCCTTGTTCAAATGGAGAATTCCAGGACAGCTAGGGATATGTAGTAAGACTGTTTTGTTTTTTGTTTGTTTGTTTTCTTAAGAGCAAAAAAATTAAATCGCTGTACAGTACATATGCTCTCGCATCATTTGATGGACTAAGGCTTTACTGAAGATGAGGCCTACAGAGGTGCTCTATGTTGAAACAAGAATCAGATCTGGCAAGTTCTTATTTGACTATATGTTTAACTTTACCATGCCCTTGGCTCTCCGATTTATAGTGAAAGTTCAATAACTCTGATTCTTTTTCATGGTATATTTTTATGTTTACTTCTCATTTTGATCTTAAGAATCAGTACTGAAATGAAGGGCAGAGTTACAATAGAGTGGTGCAGGGCTTGCCTACCATGCATGAGATACTAACCTCACTCTCCAGTGTCCTCAAAACAGTACCAAAGTAAAAGAGGGAGGAGAAAAATGGAAATATCTTGAAAAGGGACCGATTTCCAAAAAATGAAACCATTTTACTCTTTTCTTCTCTCAGTATACCAAGTATTTTTAAGAATTGTTCAAGGCCAAAAAGTTGTAGCTTTAAAATCACTTTAAATTATCCTAGCTACTAGAAAATGCTGAGGTTCTTACTGGCACATAAAAAACAATGAAATTCTATCTCAAGGAGGGAGAAGGAAAAAAGGCATCACTTCCCAACACCAAGGGTTTTTGAAAATTAAAGTTATAAAGAACTCCAAATATTAATTCTAGAAGCAGACAAAATAGGTTCAATGTATATTGGTTCATAGAAATAGAAGTGTTCACTGTGTGGTGAACACTCCAGGAAACACCCTTTGTCTTATTTGACCTTGTCTACAAATTGAAGGAATTGTTGTTATCACTACTTGACATTTAAAGAAACTGTTAAGTTGTTAGTGTAGGCCATGTAGCATCCTTGCTTATTTGTTAACTGTTACATTAGGGCTTTGGACTCAACTGTCTTCCTCCAAGTCTCAAGTGTCAACACAATGAACCTACAACTTGGTGACTATATTGTTCTCATTGAATAACAAACAAAATGAGAGCTTCTTTTCTCTCTAGACTCATTCTCTGGACTTGTGATTATTGATGGCAAATACTCTTTTTAAAGCAGATACTTACACAATGTATTTTTAGTCATTTTTTGCCTTTGATGATTGCATCTCAGAAGTGTCCTGCTGAGTAAAAGCAGCATAATTTTGATGAAAGCCTAGTTTTTTGCAAATTAATTAATGAAATTTGTGAGCTAATAGTATACTTTATTTAAAAAATTACACAGGTACATCCTTAATACACAGTTGCCATTAACACAGTAAGAAAATAGGTAATAGACTTTTGTGTGTGCACACTGGAGAGTGAATCTCAGTCTTTGCACTTACTGGGTGTCTTAGTTTTTCTTCCTGCTGCTGAAACAGTAGTAATTTAGGAAGAAAGGATTTATTTTGGCTCACAGTTCCCGGTTATACAGTCCATTACAGTGGGGAAGTTAAAACAGCAGGAAGCTTGAGTTGGTCACATTGCAGTTGTAGTCAAGAAGCAGAGAGTCAAATGTATGCACACTGGTGTTCAGTTCACTCTTCACATTTTAAATAGTTGTGGATCCCTTACTCAGAGAATGGTCTCGTCTAAAATTAAGTTGGATCTTCCTATAATTGTTCACACAATCAAGGTAATCCCCCATAGGCATACCCAGAGCCTCAATTCCCTGTGTGCTAGATTGTCAAATTGACAGTGCGAACCATCACACCATATAAGCACTCTTCCACCGAGCTATAATCCCTACAGATAGGAATGTTTTACAAGTAGTAAGAAATGTCAGAGATGTGTTCCTAAGACACTTCATTGTGTAAAGTAAAGGCACTTATTTCTAAGCCTGACAACCTGAATTAGATTGCTGGAACTCACACAGTAGGAGAGAATCAACACTGAAAGTTGACTTCTGACCTCTATATACATGTGTGTTCACATTCCCACATATAGCACAAATCCTTTTTTTTTTTTTTTTTTTGGTCAAATGTCAGAAGAAAGGCATGGAGGATCTGTATGTATCTGTTTCATGTGTATGCACTGTTTCATCTGTATGCACTGTTCCATGTGCTCTGTACATTTCACTGCCTCTGGTCATCAGTCTTGTATAATTTCTTAGTTCTAACAAGTAAAGAGTGAAGAAAGATCAAATTGAGGTAGGAATGGACCAGCAAGATGGTGTGATGGATAAAGGTATGTACTCCCAAGCCTTTTGGCCCGAGTTTAATCCCCAGAAATCAGATGGTAGAAGAAAGGAAGTAACTTTTTCAAGTTGTTCTCTGATCTGCACACCCACATTGTGGTATGTGGGTACCCACACATACACACATACATGCAGAATTTTAAAGAGAAAAACCAAAAAGGTAAAATGTGGACACTACTGGAGAGGAAGCCAAGCACTTTCATTTTGTAAAGTATATGCTAGCCACCTGTGAAATCCAAGAAAGTAAATTCTATTATAATTAAAAGTACTGGGTTAATACAAAAAGTAACATTAATACAAATGTATTCTAAAGGTATGTGTATCACTTTGTACCTTTCTTCCCTAGTTTTCTAAGTGAGAGGGTATGGGCCTCTGAATGTGCTTTGTGTTTGACTGCCCTTTCCCTGTAGTGCATAACAGAGATGTTTTCTTAAACAAATGATTGAGCTGCAAGATGGCTTGGTGGGTAAAGGTTTGTGCTGCCAAGCCTTATATGACTGTATATTTTAAGAATTTCCTGTTCCCCGCCCCCCCAAAATTCAGATGTAAGGGTGCATATTTTTAATTCCAGTACTTAGGAGGCAGAGGCAGGTGGATTTCTGAGGCCAGCCTGGTCTACAGAGCAAGTTCCAGGATGACTGCAAAAAACAAATCAAAAGAATCTAGTTACAAACTTTAAAATAATCACTTCAGTTTCAGAAATTATAATTTGAACATGTCACAAATAAAATTTAGGGTTTTATAAATCTTTTTTAAAAAATTATTTTTTATTATAGTTTATTCACTTTGTACCCCAACTGTAGCACCCTCCCTCATCCTCTCCCAATCCCACCCTCCTTCCTCTTCTGCACCCATGCTCCTTCCCCAGTCCACTGATAGGGGAGGTTCTTCTCCCCTTTCTGTCTGATCCTAGCGTATCAGGTCTCATCAGCACTGGCTGCATTTTCCCCTCTGTGGCCTGGTAGGGCTGCACCCCTCTCAGGGGGAGGTGATCAAAGAGCCACCCACTAGCTCATGTCAGATATAGTCCCTTTTCCCATTACTAGGGAACCCACTTGGGCACTGAGCTGCCATGGGCTACATCTGTGCAGGGGTTCTATGTCCTCTCCATGCATGGTCCTTGGTTGGAGTATCAGTCTCAGAAAAGACCCCTGTCCCAGGTTGTTTGGTTCTTTGGAGCTCCAGTCCCCTCCAGGTCTTTTATCAACCCTTTTTTTCATAAGATTCTCTGCACTCTGCCCAAAGTTTGGCTATGAATCTCAGGGTCTGCTTTGATACCCTGCTGGGTAGAGCCTTTCAGAGGCCCTCTGTGGTAGGCTCCTGTCCTGTTTGCTCTTTTCTCCCACTTCGGATGTCCATCCCATTTACCTTTCTGAATGAGGATTGATCATCTTGCCCAGGGTCCTCCTTGATTAGCTTCTTTAGGTGTACAGGTTTTTGTATGTTTATCCTATGTTATATCTCTAATATCCACTTATAAGTGAGTATATACCATATGTGTCTTTCTGCTTCTGGGATACCTCACTCAGGATGATGTTTTCTAGATCCCACTATTTGCCTGCAAATTTCATGCTTTCTTGTTTTTAATTGTTGAGTAGTATTCCATTGTGTAAAAGTACCACAATTTCTGTATCCATTCCTCAACTGAGGGACATATGGGTTGTTTCCAGCTTCTGGTATTACAAGTAATGCTGCTACAAAATGGTTGAGCAAATGTCCCTGTATATTTGAGCATCTTTTGGATATATGCCTAGGAGTAGTATAGCTGTATTTTGAGGTAGCACTATTCCTAATTGTCTGAGAAAGCTCCAGATTGATTTTCCAGAGTGGTTGTACCAGTTTGCATTCCCACCAGCAGTGGCGGAGGATTCCCCTTTCTCCACACCCTTTCCAGAATGTGTTGTCAGTTGAGCTTTTGATCTTAGCCATTCTGATGGGTACAAGGTAAAATCTCAGGGTCATTTTGATTTGCATTGCCCTGATGGCTAAGGATGTTAAGCATTTCTTTAAGTGTTTCTCTACCATTCAGTATTCCTCTATTGAGAATTTTCTGTTTAGCTCTGTACCCAGTTTTTTAATTGGATTACTTGATTTGTTGCTGTTTAACTTTTTGAGTTCTTTATTCTGGATATTAACCCTCTGTCAGATTTAGATTTTGTGATATTTTCCTAATCTGTAGGCTGTCGTTTTGTTCTGACAACAGTGTCCTTTGCTTTACAGAAGCTTTTCAGTTTCATGAGGTCCCATTTATTGATTGCTGATCTTAGAACCTTTGCTGTTGGTATTCTATTCAGAAAGTTGTCTTTTTAATCTAAGAGACAGAATGGCATATGTGCTAATAATTCTTTTAAATTTGTCATTTTATGTATTTAAGAAATGGAATCATATTAAATGGTTATTCTAACTTTGTGTATTAGTGTAACTTTGACATCATACTGAGATGTTTCTGTTTTACGTTATTGCTAGATGTGTTATAGTTTAATTGGCATGTGAGGTGACTTTAATGCTTACTTCAGAAATTTTTTTTAATTTTCTTTGGATATTTAATATGTTAAGAACTTTGATAAATAAAAAAAAATTGACATTTTTTGTTTGTGTGCACACATGCTCAAATGTGCCATAGCACATGTGTGGAGATAGGAGTTGGCTATCTACCTATACCTTGCCATATTGTTCCCAGGGATCTAATTCACTTCATAGGCCAAAAATTTATCAGCCAGTGTTTTAGTGTGGTGCCTACCTTGTATATTCATGAATAATGATTACTGTTATTGTTTCAGATTCGTAAGCAACAGAAAGAGCATGCTGAACTGATTGAAGATTATCGGATCAAACAGCAGCAACAACAGCAGCAGCAACAGTGTGGTCTAGCCCCTCCCATTCTCATGCCAGGGGTTCAGCCCCAGCCACCTCTAGTTCCAGGTGCCACTCCACCCACCATGAGCCAATCCAGCTTCCCCATGGTGCCACAGCAGCTTCAGCACCAGCAGCACACAGCAGTTATCTCTGGTCATACTAGCCCAGCTAGAATGCCCAGTTTACCTGCATGGCAACCTAACAGTGCTCCTGCTCACCTCCCCCTCAATCCTCCTAGGATTCAGCCCCCAATTGCCCAACTGTCTATAAAAACTTGTACACCAGCCCCAGGGGCAGTGTCAAGTGCAAATCCACAGAACGGACCACCACCTCGAGTAGAATTTGATGACAACAACCCTTTCAGTGAAAGTTTTCAAGAGCGAGAGCGGAAGGAACGCTTACGAGAACAGCAGGAAAGACAGCGAGTCCAACTGATGCAAGAAGTAGACAGACAGAGAACTCTGCAGCAGAGGATGGAAATGGAACAGCATGGTCTGATGGGTGCTGAGCTAGCCAACAGGACACCTATGTCCCAGATGCCGTTCTACAGTTCTGACAGATCTTGTGACTTTTTACAACCCCCAAAACCCCTTCAGCAGTCTCCACAGCACCAGCAGCAAATGGGGCCAGTTTTACAGCAGCAGAATGTCCAACCAGGGTCTGTTAATTCACCCCCAAACCAAACTTTCATGCAAACCAATGAACGGAGGCAAGTAGGACCTTCCCCCTTTATTCCAGATTCATCATCTGCTTCTGGCGGGAGCCCAAACTTTCATTCTGTTAAGCAAGGACATGGAAGTCTTTCTGGGTCCAGCTTCCAGCAGTCCCCATTGAGGCCTCCATTCACACCAGTTTTACCAGGAACACCTCCAGTAGCTAATAGCAATTTCCCATGTGGGCAAGACCCTGCTGTAACCCAGGGACAAAATTATTCAGGATCCAACCAGTCTCTCATTCAGTTGTATTCTGACATAATTCCAGAAGAAAAGGGAAAAAAGAAAAGAGCAAGAAAAAAGAAAAAAGATGATGATGCAGAATTTAGCAAAGCACCGTCAACCCCCCACTCAGACTGCATTGCTCCACTCACCCCAGGCCTCTCAGAAACTACCTCCACTCCTGCAGTGAGCGCCAATGAGCTCCCTCTGCAAAGACAACAGGAGGCAGTGGAGCCAGTCCGTCCACCCACTCCCAATACGGCAGCAAGCCAGCCCTGTATAGAGTCAGAAAACGAGCTTCCCAGCAGTGAATTTATAAAAGGACCTCCAAATCAACAGACATATGCTAATTCAGAGGCAGACAAGCCTTCTATGGAAACCCCCAACAAAACTGAAGAGATAAAGCTGGAAAAGGCTGAGACAGAGCCATGCCCACATCAGGAGGAGACCAATGTGGAAGAGAAAACTGGTAGTAAAATTGAAGACACCTTGGCTAGTCCTGTCTCCTCAATTCAGTGCCCTTCGCATTCTACCGGAGCCCCTGTTACCAAAGGAGATACAGGAAATGAACTACTGAAGCACTTGTTAAAAAATAAAAAGGCCTCTTCCCTTCTAACTCAGAGACCTGAGGGCACTTTCTCTTCAGATGACAGCTCTGCAAAGGATAGTAAGCTGGTTGAGAAGCAGAACCCAGCAGAAGGACTGGTAAGTGGCAGTTGTGAAAACTACAACTTGCCTTTGTTTTTAAGCTATTATAGCATATTAGTATCAACAAACTAGTAATTTTAAAACTATATTGCAACTTTCTTATTCAAAGAATCATTTTTTGTTTTTATATGTATGGAACCATGTTTTTACTTTTATCTATAAAACATATGAGTAACGTATTTGCTTGTTATGTAAAGCAGACATATTGTAATGTATCGCGTAACTTTCAGTTGGTTCTCACAACCAAATTGGACTAACTATAGCAAAGGAAGTATGTGTGGATCTTTATTATAAATAAGTGCATAATTTCCATTAGCCACTTTAAAATTTAGAAGACAGCTCCTGTACTTGTCTTACTTTCCTTGAGTACGCTCAGGGATCACCCTTATTGGGAACCTGTTGTATCATAAAAATAACATAATTTTAGATGCGCATACTATTTCCATCCTTGTAGTTTTCTATGTATCAATATTCTACCCATTTTAAGCGTTAACATTGGATTTACTTTTCGCTTGTGTGATAGGCTGTTTTTAATACACACTTTGAATACAGAGTTATCCCCATTTCAGTGACCTTCATAAGGATGTTGCACGAACAGTAGTTTCCATGTCTTTGGAATAGGTCTGCTTGTTGCTTTGTTCCTTGTCTTCCAGAAGTAGCGATAGTTTTTAGCTCATTGACATAGCTTCTCTGGAGTGCTGCTCAGGTTGGATTTTATAATTTTTTTCATTTTAATTGAAGTGCAGTAGTTTTTTTTTTCTTGTCCAAAGTTGAAATTTTAAGAATAATGAAACTTGTCTTTTTGCAAGTATTGGCTATACTCTGTTGTCTCCTATCACTCTGTAGAGATTGAGAGTTGCCTCAGTAGTTCTTACTGTTATCTAACTTGCAGTTGTGGTCTCTCTCTTCTTTTAATTTAGTCTTTGAGAGTTTCATGCATGCATACAGTACATCTTGTGGTTGTGCTTTTCTAGTCATTTAAATATGCTACCCAGGCCCAGTCCCTGGCTGCTTGTTTCCATGGCCTCATCCCCAGGACCTCAGCCCTTTGCCCACTCCCCTCTGTCCCATGTGCTGCTATTCCTTCTTTTCAACTATCTTTTTCTAATGTCTTTTTCTTTTGTGAAACTTAGTTCTGAAAACCTGTAAATAGCTTCCTGAACTTGAGCAGTCACAGGTGTGGGTGCCCATGTGTTCATTCCCATCACACTTGCTGTGGCATTACTCACATAGAAGCTTCAGCATGTTCATACTAAAATCTGGGCCAGACAGGAATATTTATTCTCACAGGGAAGCAGGCACATGTCAAGTATAAAAAGCAGAAACTAAGATATAAGCAGAAACTTAGAATGAGTGTGAGGTGTATGCTCTTGGCCCTTGTGATTAAAACAAAAACCAAAACCACATGAAGCTGTATATGTTGGTACATGCCTGTAATCTCAGCACTCAAGAAGCCGAGGCCAGCCTGTGCCACAAGTGAAACTTTTACTCAAAATACCAAAATAATAAACAAAATATTTCAAACTCTTTTGTGATCTTCTATGCTTATCCTTTAAAATATAGTTGTATTTACTTTGTAGAGTAACTTTGAAAATTAGGAGTAATATCTAGAAAGCATTTAAAGTGGTTGAGTTATGCATACTTAACATGGTTACCTGACGTCTCTCATAAGGCAATTACAGAATTCCTAGGCCTTTGCTCCTGAGAGTGCAGTCTTTGAGGACAGCAGCCATCTGTGTTACCTGTGGTGGTTTTACAGCACACCAGATACGTTGTACTGCAGTAGTCCTAAACTCAGCAAATTGCCCTGGTGAGCCAATGTACTAATGTAGGAGAAATGCTGCAGGCCTGCTTATGTAATCATCTGGTGGGCCTGTTAAGACCGAAATTGTTGATTCATTTGTTGGCCGTTGGATGAGAGAATCTGCATTTCTTATCAGTCCCAAGGGCTGCTGAGTTTCTCTGATACTGCTCTTGGAGAAGGGATCTACCCAGGCATAAGCAGTATAAGCCTGCTTCAATCTCCTCCCTTCTTTGTTGTAAGAGCTAAGAGTGGTTTTTTTGTCAGTAGTTGAGAGAAGTCTAAGAAAAAGTAGTAGTTTGTGATCATTGAAATTTAACTTCGTTCATGAATTTTGAAAATATTATTGGACCATGGCCAACTCATTTATAAAAATCATACAGCTGGCTTTAGAGTGCTCTGCCAGGGCCACTAGTGTAGACGGACTGCACGGCGCATAGGCTAGAATCATTACCCTATATTCATTTATCTATTTGCCACCATGAGATGTTACTTAGAACATAATCAGAAACTCAAATTTTCAAAACATTAAAAAGTTAAATAATTGGTTGTACTAAGTTTTGCAGTCATAGTTGTCTTTAACAAATCATTGATAGGGCGGGAGAGATAGCTCAGTGGTTAAGAGCAGTGGCTGCTCCTCCAGAGGTCCTGAGTTCAGGTCCTATCAACCACATAGTAACTCACAACCATGTATCTGATGCCTTCTTCTGTGATGCAAGCACACATGCAAGTAGAGTACTTATATAATTAAATAAGTAAATTTTAAAAAACAAATCATTGATACTAAATTTACAAATAAAGTATGAAAAGTATTCCTACATTTTGATACTGTTATCTAAAGACTTAGGTAAAACATTTCTCAAGGCCTATATTACTCTCACTTTTTTGTGATTATGAAGGTGAAAGAAAAGGGAGCTGGAGACAGAGATGGCTTAGTGGTTAAGAGAACTTATGATTTTTGCAGAGGACCTGGATTTGGTTCCTGGTACCCATGTGCTGGCTTTTAATCATTTGTAACTCCAGTTTCCAAAGATTCAATTCTCTCTTTTGACCTTCAAAGGCACCAGCCATGCATGTGGTGTGTATACCCTGCATACATAACTGACAAAACATCCATATACATTAAACAAATGAATCTTTATTAAAAGCAAAGGAAAGATTAACTTGCTGGCATCTCTTTTCTTCTTTTGACTATATAATTATATAGCCATTATGTTTTTCATTCAAATGTAGGATTTGACACTAGTTTGAGGGGCAGAACATCTTACTGCTTTCTAGCAGCTGTTCTCTCAGTTTTGATGTATGGGTTTTAAAATGTTCCTGGAGCCTGTGAATTAGCTCCAGATCTCATGATAACGGGTCCTAGTTTCTAAGGGGGAAAATAAATCACCAAGGCCACTGTACAGAAGCTGCCCAGTCATCTGTCTTGGTGCCTTCTTTGCACCAGCTTAGGTAGTGAGGAGCCATACTTCATTCTTGTATCCAGTAGTTCTGCACTTTCCTACAATGCTGAAGCTGCCATATTTAATATGCCTGAAAGTAGAGGGAAGGGGGAACAGTTATTTTCAGAAAACAACTTCACTGTGTAACTTCCCTCTTTAACATGCGATGCCATGTTAGAAATATGAGTCACAAGGTGGAGCTGCTCTAACATGAACTAAGATCAAACATGTGGGTAGTTACTTACGTCTTAACCTTTCCAATTACATTAGCAAACTTTGGGGGCTCAAATGCAAGGTGGTTTTGGAGGTGGCAACAGCCAGTTGCCAAAAACAGATGGAGGAAGTGAAACCAAGAAACAGCGAAGCAAACGGATTCAGAGGACTGGGGAGAAAGCAGCACCTCGCTCAAAGAAAAGGAAGAAGGATGAAGAGGAAAAGCAGGCTGTGTACTCCAGCTCTGACTCCTTCACCCACTTGAAACAGGTGAGCTGTCAGAACAGCCCTTTGCTACTTCCAGGAGGGGAGAGAGCAAGTGCCTTTTCAGCCCTAGGAAATGGAAGCTTTCACCTTGTTACAGTTAGTTTCTAATTAAAATAGAGAGCTACAGGGATAAAGGACATCTGGACAAGAAACCTAATAAACTTATTTGCTGGCAACCCCACACTTTATCTTATTGGCACTTGAGATTTACGTTCTAGTTGATATATTGGTAGGTGATGGCCAAGATTTACCTATGTTCAGAAGGAACATCCTCAACACCAGGAAACATTGTATTCCCCATTTCTTGTGACTCTGGACCCAAAGAAATGCAGCCATGGACTCTCATTAAACTTTCATTGCCTGTTACACCTTTCTAGTTATTATAAAAGTGGGGAGGGGCACACCTCTGCCCCCACTCCCTTTTCATTGCTGGTGCCTGGCCTCAGAATGTTTTTCTGGCAAGGCACATGATGGCATCTTTCTAACTGATGGGAATAAAACTTACTTGATGTATATCCCTGATCTGGAAATTTTTAAGTCTATTTTTCACAGTCTTTATTTGACTTCAGGTCTTAGGAAGCCCAGAAACACTTCCATGTTTGTTAATCATGTACATTACTTTTAAATGTGTTTTTTAATAGCAGCTCTCTCTGCTCCCTCTAATGGAACCGATCATTGGAGTGAACTTTGCGCACTTTCTTCCTTATGGCAGTGGCCAATTTAATAGTGGGACTCGACTTCTAGGAACTTTTGGCAGTGCCGCCCTTGAAGGGGTCTCAGACTACTATTCTCAGTTGATCTACAAGGTATGTTTCTTTGCCAGGGTGCTGCCTTGCTTCGTGTTGGAGAGCTTCCCACCACTGGGGAGTGTGGCTTAGTTTTGCATCTAGTTTACATGAAGTCTCCAAGTTTCACTGAAACTTAGGTTCAGCCAAGAGATTAAAAAATGTATCTGGTTAAGTGTTTTTCACATGTGTGCTTGGAATTTCCTAGAGATAAGAATACAGATGGTAGAATATGTCCGTTATATCTTTCCATAGTAAAGGAAACACGTTTTTCCTTGTAACCTTTGTTAACTCTTAAAATGACTTGAATTGATGGTACATAGTGGGAATAAAATGTATGGTTAGATTTTGGAAAATGAATTCTTAAAAGTTTTAATATATTCCATTAAATAATTTAGGTGCTAATTGAAATTATGCACTAATTCTTAGGTTACCGAAATAGCATAAAGTCAAAGTAATATTTTTAAATATTCTTATGATAGCATCATAAGACCATTTCACATCTGATTTATAAAAAACAATTGTTTTGAGAAAATACGTGAGAGTGTCTGTTTTCCTGGTGGCTTTTCTTTTGTTATTAGGATAATCGTCTCATGTTTCCTTTGCTGTCCTTATGGCCTGTTCTTCAGTTAGAATTCCTCAGTACAGGGTGCTCTTCAGTATTACTTCTTATAATCTCCCTTCACTGCATGATTATATATAGTTATTACAGGTGACATCAGCATTCATTGGGGAGACCAAGCCATAAATGACAAACTAGTGACAACTGTAAGGCTGAGAGAGAGAATTGAAATGAACTGTATTTGTTAATATATTTGGTACTTTTAGTATTATCTTTTTTCTCTTTTTACTTCCTTTAGAGATCTTGGACAGTCCAGGTTCTCGTATTTGAGACACAAATTGAAATTATAGGTTAAAGATGATAAATTCTGCATTTTCATAAATGAACACATTATAATTAAGAATTGAATAAATGACCATTTAGCTACTTTTTGCAACTTATTCAATTTTAAAGCTGCTTTTTATTGGTTGTTGTAATCATGAAAGCTGAGAACAGTTACATAAAACTAAGTGTAACAAAAATTGGGTTCTTCATTTCAAAGCTGAATGCTCAAGCTGGGCCAAGTAAGCAAATGGATAACATCCCATTCTGATGACCTCATGGTCCTGTGTGTGTGTGTGTGTGTGTTTATTCTTGTTGTGTGTTTGAAAATGGAAATACCCCTGGATTATGTTTCTTGTAGCCTTGCTTCCTTGTGCTAAAAATTCACAGAATTAGGTTTTAGCAAGGTCAATGCTATTTGCTCAGTAGCATATAATTTAAAATTTTTTGGTCTCCTGCAGCAGAATAATTTAAGTAATCCTCCAACACCCCCTGCCTCTCTTCCTCCTACACCACCTCCTATGGCTTGCCAGAAGATGGCAAATGGTTTTGCAACGACTGAAGAACTTGCTGGAAAAGCTGGCGTGTTGGTGAGCCATGAAGGTATGATAATAGCATCCAAATCTTACACGTCTGAAGAATCTTCTTTGAAAGCTGTATGTAGTGAAATGTCTGCAGAACTGACAGTTCCATCTGTGTGTCAGCTTTGTCCTACATACTTTGATTCTATTTGTTTTCTTTTGCAGTTGGCAGAAGTTTAGGACCGAAGCCATTTCAGCTGCCTTTCAGACCTCAGGATGACTTGCTGGCTCGAGCTATTGCTCAAGGCCCGAAGACAGTGGATGTTCCTGCTTCACTTCCAACACCACCTCATAATAATCATGAAGAATTAAGGTAGAAGCCAGTTTTTAAACATGTGTGTATTGTCTGCATGTATGTCTGAGTATGACATGCATAACTGCAATTCCAGGTTGTAAGCTGCCCTGTGCATACTGGGAATTAAACTTGGGTCCTTTGGAAGAGCAGCCAGTGCTCTTTACCACTGAAACATTTCTCTAGTGTCAGAAGCTACTTTTTAAAATTTAGTTGCTTCTTTTAATTTAATTTAATCTAAGCAGTATACACCATAATAATAAAAAAGACATTAAGTCATGAGAAAAGTCCATGTAAAGTATTTCAGAGCTTCCTTTTCTAAGTTCGTTGTCTGATTTGTTGGATATATTGAACTTTTAGACATCTAAAATGAGAAACTACCATCCTAGATACCAGAGTTATATCATAGAAAAAATAGCTCTGAGCTACAGGAAGCTCATCACCAATTTGTATTAGTTTTTTTGCCCCCAAGAATCTTACTGGGAGAATCGGCTTCCTTTAGTAGATAATTGTACTAACCAACTAGTTAAGAATCTTATGAACGTCTTTCGAATTTTATCTCTTCCTGGAAAAATCTGATGAACGCCTGTGTTCTGATATGTCCATTTAATCTAAGTCTCTTCCTTTATTAATAAGAAAACTTGTCACCATACACAGCAGCAATAGGAGAGATGTTTTCTGTAGCCATATGAAAGTGTCACTTAGGGTTTGGAATGTAGGTGTCCTTTCTCTTTTACCTCACACCTAAAAATTCCCACTGTGCCAGTAGAGTGAAGCTCTTTCCATCCTGCAAAGAGACTCACTAGGGAGTTTGCATGTGCTGTCTGTTTAGCCCCTGGGTTTTACATGACTGCCCAGCAGCCTTTTCCAGGTCTCCTTCAGTGTGAGCAGGAAAAATGAGAAAAAGTCCATGGCCTGAGCTTGAGGCCTCACCATCTCCATGGTAAACCAGAGCCTTGACTAAAACAAGGAAGTCTACTCCCTTCTTTTTTTTTTTCTTTTTTCACTGTGTTTTGTTAAGAAAATTAAGTGCGGAAAACACCACAGAAACTGTTTTCTGTCATCTTACCACTGTAGACAGCAGCAACAGGACAGATGTATCTGTAGTTGCATGGAGGTGTGACTCAACTATAAACTTGAACAGTTCAGCACAGCCTCGGCCTGCCTCTTAGTCTCACTGACTCCCTCCCACCCCCCACCTCAAAAGGTATCAGTTTCCTATG
Source organism: Psammomys obesus (assembly GCF_907164565.1). NCBI lineage: Eukaryota > Metazoa > Chordata > Mammalia > Rodentia > Muridae > Psammomys > Psammomys obesus. The sequence continues at coordinate 12,350,026 of NW_026592118.1, forward strand.
CTGTGCTGCAGTCTGATCATCTCCTTTTAGCAGGTCCCTAAACCTCAGTCTACAGCCTTGTTAAAAGAATAGCCATCTGTACTGCTTGTAGGTAAACCTATTTACTGTATTTTCTTAGCAAAGTAACAACCCATCTGGTTGCTGTTATTGTGATTGCTGAGAGTACCCTTTCTTTGGTACTTGTGGGGTTGGTGAAAAATCCAGTGGAATTGCGTTATGATGTGTGTGCTCTGTTTTCAGGATACAGGACCACTATGGTGATCGGGACACTCCAGACAGTTTTGTCCCCTCATCTTCTCCTGAGAGTGTGGTTGGTGTCGAGGTGAACAGGTACCCAGATCTGTCATTGGTGAAAGAGGAGCCTCCAGAACCGGTGCCGTCGCCCATCATTCCAATTCTTCCAAGCATTTCCGGGAAAAGTAAGTTTACTTTAGTCTACCAAGTTACTATTGTAAATATTTTTACTTTGAAAGCTATGAATACTCTTTTCTCCCTCTTTAGGTTCAGACTCAAGAAGAAATGACATCAAAACTGAGCCAGGCACTTTATTTTTTACTTCACCTTTTGGTTCATCCACAAATGGTCCCAGATCGAGTCTTATATCTGTAGCAATCACCCTGCATCCTACAGCTGCTGAGGTAAAAGATAAAATCTCATTGTTGAAGCTCTGTCAGTACTTAACAATGAAACAGAATGGGGGTCGCAGAACAAAATATACAGGAAGGGTGGAGATTCACCTCAGACATTCAGGGTGCTCTTGAATACTATTAAGTATGAGGTTTGTTTGAACGTAAGCCAAGTCAAAAAACAAAGCAAAACAAAACCAACCAACCAAACAAACAAACCAGGAGCTGAGAGTTTATTTGCTCTTGTAAAAGGATGTATGCTTTAGAGAACTCTAGAAAGAAGCCTTTCTACAACAATCTATGTTGTAAAAATTCACCATTGAAAAACCATAGTGTACAAAAGAGTCTACAAAAGCAGTAGATACTTTCTGTGGTCAGCTCATGCCACCAGCACTAACAATCTATTAGCTTTAAAAACTCCCTACACTCTGCTGAAGGTTTGGTTATAAGTCTCTGCATCTGCTTTGATGCAGTTAGTATGATCTGGACAGGACAAGCGCTCCACAAGGACCTAATATATCTGGGCACAGGGGTCTTTTATGAGACTGTATTTCCAACCAAGGACCATGTATGGATATAACCTAGAAGCCCTGCTCGGATGTGGCCCATGGTATCTCAGTATCCAAGTGGGTTCCCTAGTAAGGGGAGCAGGGACTATTTCTGACATGAACTCAGTGGCTGGCTCTTTGATCACCTCCCTCCCTCCCTCCCTTCCCATACCCCACCCTCACCCCCCGAGGGAGGAGCAGCCTAGCTAGGCACAGAGGTGGACATTGCAGCCAGTCCTGAAGAAACCTGATAAGCTAGGGTCAGATGGAAGGGGAGGAGACCTCCCCTATCTGTGGACTTGGAAAGGGGCAGGGAGGAGATGAGGGAGGGTGGGACTGGGAGGGAATGAGGGAGCAGGCTATAGCTGGGATACAAAGTTAATAGACTGTAACTAATATTTAAAAAATAAAATAAAATAAATCTAAAAAAAAAACCTCCCAAGTTTTATGAAGACATTGTTGGAGATCAGACTTATAGTATAACATGTAATGTTTTAGTTATCAGTAGAACAGAGCCTTAGCTGCACTGTTGAGAACCATGCTGACCTTTTTGCCAGAGCTAGATAGAAGTCAGTTTTCCCATAAGCACGACAGTAAAACCCTACTCATTTCCTGTTACCGTATCCTGTCGGCCTGTCAGATACCAAGGTAGCTAGAATAGCTTACTGTGTACAGATTCCAGTGCTAGTTGAAACCCTGCAGATTTCTGTTTAAGAAGGCTTTATGTATTAGTTCATGAAAATAAGTTTAAGTTTAAGTAAAAGTAGTTGGGTTCCTGAGTGCAGTATCCCAGAAGCAGAAAGACACACATGGTATATACTCACTTATAATTGGATATTAGACATGTAATATAGGATAATCATACTAAAATCTGCACACCTAAAGGAACTAAGCAACAAGGAGGACCCTGGGTAAGATGGTCAATCCTCATTCAGAAAGGCAAGTGGAAGTAGACATCGGAAGTGGGAGAAAACAGCGAACAGGACAGGAACCTACCACAGAGGGACTCTGAAGGGTATCCAAGCAGAAGCTGAGACTCAGCCAAACTTTGAGCAGAGTGCAGGGAATCTTAGGAAAGAAGGAGGAGATAGAAAGACCTGGAGGGGACAGGAGCTCCACAAGGAGAGGGAAAAAAAAAAAATCTGGCCACAGGATCTTTTCTGAGACTGATACTCCAAACAAAGACCATTCATGGAGAAAACCTAGAACCCCTGTACATATGTAGCCTGTGCCAGCTCCATGTCCAAGTGGGTTCCCTAGTAATGGGAACTGAGACTATCTCTGACATGAACTCAGTGGCCTGCTCTTTGATCATCTCCCCCTGAAGAGGGTGCAGCCTTACCAGGCCACTCCTGATGTGACCTGATAGGCTAGGATCAGATGGAAGGGGAGGCGGACCTCCCCTATTAGTGGACTGGGGGAGGGGCATGGGTGCAGAAGAGGGAGCGAGTGGGGTTGGGAGGGGCTACAGTTGTGATACAAAGTGAATAAACTAATAAATAAATAAATTTAAAAATATTCTGCAAAAAAACTTTTAAATACTCCTTTGGTTATATGGTTGAATATACTGATTGCATGTACTTACTAGAAACAACTTGATATTTCAATATAATAAGAAATATTTGCTCATTAAATCAAAGTAATCAGTAAAAGAAGTGGTTGGGTTATTTTGTACTACATGTTTCAGAAAGATAGCATTATCCTAAGTATATGGTTCTCCTCAGTGACTCATTTTTCTTCTAGGTGAGTGACAATGTTTACTTTTTGTTTTAGAACATTAGCAGTGTTGTGGCTGCATTTTCCGACCTCCTTCATGTACGAATTCCTAACAGCTATGAGGTTAGTAATGCTCCAGATGTTCCATCCATGGGTTTGGTCAGTAGCCACAGAGTAAACCCAGGTTTGGAGTATCGACAGCATTTACTTCTTCGTGGGCCTGCACCAGGATCTTCAAATCCTCCCAGATTAGCAAGCTCTTACCGTCTGAAGCAGCCTAATGTACCGTTTTCTCCAGCAAGCAATGGTGAGCTAGTGAGCTTTTTGTTAACCCCAAATCTATTCTCAGTTAAAAAGTTAAGCCTGCTGTTTTTGAAATTTCAGTTTAATTTTTAACAAGTAATAGGCAATGTGTTACTGTGTAGTCTTTGATAAGTTAACCTTCTCTGGCTGTTGTTTTCTGTGGTGTGATGTGAATTTCTATGCTTGGGCCTATGGCATCATGCTGGCAGCAAGACTTACTATAGCTCTCTGTTCGGGCTGCTGGAAGACTCTGCTTGCTGACCCTTTAGCAAATTCTGTTCTTTGTATCTCTGATCCACTTGCCACAATCTGCCTGCTCCATGTGGTACAGATGAGGCCATAGTTTATTCTATTCTGCTCAGTTGCTGCTGCTATCACTAGCTCAGTTTGCCTTTGCACATCCTCTGCAGGGCATCTTTCTTCTCACAGGGATGCCTGTCCCATTTCTGAGACCCAGCACATCTTCCCTGGGCCTGCCAGGAAGTTGCTTTCCTTCTGGCTTACTGGCATCTTATGTGCCAGCCCTTTCTTCACCAACTCCTCATCCCCCACATCCCTTGTAATATTTTGTCTGCCCTAAACTTATATTTTGAGTCTGGCTGCATCTTCTTCATCTTTGAACTCTTTGTGAAAGTTACCTATGTTAAAGTTTTGAACTCTTTGTAATCTTAGCTGCTGGCTGCTTCTTTCTTGTTTCTCCTACCATTTTCTACCTTGACTTCTACCCTGTATCTCAGGAGATGCCCTCTGTGTAGACTTGCTTGCTTGTCTGATCCCTCAAGCATTACTCACAGTGCTCTTGTGAATATATATGCCATGGCTTTTACTTCTCTCTGCTGTAAATCACATAAGTCATTTCTACCCATTGTTCTTTGTCTCCCATAGAACTTGGAGTATTACTGTACCTGTCAAGAAGTGGATCTGTTCTCTCTCATACTTATTTGAGGGTCTTAGTGCTTTGCTTGTGCTTGATTCTTTCAGGCTAGCCTCCTTTTTCAGCTATTTGGGAGCGGGTGTTTTCCTTTATTTGTACTTCACTGTCAAATTTTAGATGCCCTGTCACCATTGCTTAGATTTTTATTAAAGCATAATATAATGTAAGTCAGTAATCCAAACTGTAATAGATTGGTATAGTTTAATTTTATATTGTGTGCTACCTGTATCTTTGGTCAGTTTAAATTGCTAACAAAAGTCCATTGCCTGTAGGTCTTTCTGGATATAAAGATTCTAGTCATGGTATAGCAGACAGTGCATCGCTCCGACCACAGTGGTGTTGTCACTGCAAAGTGGTTATTCTTGGAAGTGGTGTGCGGAAGTCATTCAAAGATCTGACCTTTGTGAACAAGGTACTTTACTCTTCTTTTTAGGACCCAACTCTAGCTCTGTTTTCTTGGCAATGACCCCTGCATCAGGACAAAGTACTTCGTGGGATACGATATATAGGCACATATTAGATGTGCTCAGCTTCAAACCAAATAGCTATAGCAGACTGTGAAATTGTTCATGATGAGGGATACATTTTCAGAATATAAGGAGATATGGACAGTGTAGTTTCTGGCTTTTTTTTTTTTTTTTTTTTTTGAGTCACTGTCTATCTACCTTGACTGTCCTAGGTCAAGCTGACCTTGAACTCACAGAGATCTACCCCCTTCTGCCTCCCAAGTGCTGGGATTAAAGGTGTGCACCATTGTTCCTAGCTCTGCATTAGTTTTTAGGTGGAAATTTTTCATAGGGTGAATATTGGGACAGTGCCATCACAATTGGAAGATAGAGGGCACTCACTTTTGAATATCATCTGAGAATTAGCAGTCTGTGGGGTACTGGTTTTATTAATTTGTGTCTTACTGAGGTCCCACACATTTCCCTTTGCTTTTTAGGGTTCCCGAGAAAACACCAAAAGGATGGAAAAGGATATTGTCTTTTGTAGTAATAACTGCTTTATTCTTTATTCATCAACTACACAAGCAAAAACCTCAGAAAACAAGGTAAAGTGAGGAAAGTATATAATGAGGGATTTCTTCTTTAAGGCACATGTTGGCTTCTCAGGGAGCTTCTATAGGGAAATCCTAATCAGGTGGTGATTGAGTGGATAGACGAGCCTTAAACAGTCTTTATCTATATATTTTCCTATAAAGTGGCCTATTTGACAGAAAGCGGAAAGGTGCAAATTACATTTTAATATTTATTTATTAAGTGGCATTGAGGGTTAAATTTAGGGCCTAGTACATGGTAGCCAAGTACTTTATCACTAAGTTATATCCTATACCCTTTTAATTTTTATTGTTGAGGTGAGTCTCAGAGCTGCCTTGCATTCATAATCCTCCTACCTTAGCCTGTTGCCTGGCTGGACCCCCCCCCCCCCCCCCACAAAGCACACTTGTCTTCTTTCTTGGCTATCTTGTCTTTATTTTGAGAATGAGTTTTGTTATGTAGCTCAAGGTGCTCAGACTTCAGAGTGTTGGCATTACAAGTGTGTGCTGCCACATACAGATTTTTCGTATTTTATTTTTTAAAAAGTTTTTAAATTTTTTTCTTAGATTTAATTTTATTTACATGTGTATATGTGTAGTATGAACATGTGTATATAGCATGTGTACGGGTACCTCTGGAGGCCAGAAGAGGGCATTTGATTCCTTGTATGAAGGAACAACCACTTATAAGGCACTACATGAGTGTTGGGAACTGAACTCTGGTCCCCTGGAAGAGCAGCAAGTGCTCTTACTGCTGAGCCTTCTCAATAGCCCCAAGCTCAACTATATTTTAAGAGTGTAGAATTAAATAGAGCACTAGAACTAGCATCTTGTATTGTCTGATTACAAACATCTCACTAAATATTTTTATTTCATTGATCAGGTGGAAAGGTTTCTAAAAAAGAAAATTCTGTCTATTTTTGTGTTATAAGAGAAATCAGCCTCTCACTCTGTATGAGTGTGTGCAGATTAAGTATATCTAACAATGTAGTTGTTCAAATGATACATTTTTTTTTATAATTTATTTTAATTTTGTTTTATGTACATTAGTGTGAAGGTGTCAGATCCATTAGAATTGGCATTACAGACAGTTGTGAGCTGCCATGTGGGTGCTGGGAATTGAATCCAGGTCCTTTGGAAGAGTAGACAGTGCTCTTAACCATTTGGGAGCCATCTCTCCAGCTCCCAAATGATACATTTTTAATGATGTATTTTGAAGGAAAAAAATGCCTGTCATATAACACTTCCAGTCATTACTGCTTAAGATAATTTCATTAATATGACCTTCACAAAAGGCATTCAAGAAACGTACTACTTTTTAACATGTATTAGTTCCTAATATAATACAATCCAAGCTGACAAACAAATTTAGGCTTTTAATTAAAATAAATTCTTACAGAGTAGGAGTAGGATTTCATCACGTAGTTTCTGAAGCTGATATGTATTGTGGCACACTCTGGATTTAATATGAGCCACCTTTTAGGAGGAGGATGTGAACAGAGAGAAGCATATGGATTTGCTCTTCTTGATTCTTGATAGTCTGTAACATACCTAAGAGGTGCTGGTGCTTTTCTTCTGGCCCAACACCTTGAGCAGCTGGTCTTATTGAGGGGCTTAGAGAATCTGAGTGATGGACTCACTAACACGGTGCTTCTTTCTTTTTTTGTTTTTCATCAGTTGATTAAGCCCAAGAATAACAGGCAAATTTTATTGGTAGAGATGAACCTTTTGTAGGTGATACTGCCATGTTCTTGAAAACATGTTCTTGATCTGTTGTACAAATTAAATTTGTATTAGATCTTCTGAAACCATTGATTCTTTTTGGTTTCATTACAGTTAGGAAGGGGGATGTCCCAAGAAAGTTCAAGAGCAGAACAGTCTCCAAATTGTGACTTTGTAGGGGAAACATGGGGGCCCCTTACCCTTTACTTTTATCAACTTCAGTTACTCCTAGTTAGTCATTCTCAGTGTTCAAAGTCAACTTGCTATGCCTAAATATTTATTTATTATGCTGCCCCCTTAAGTCATAGACCACTGAACTTCTCACTGTAACTAGAATTGTTTTACAGGCATGTGAACCCCTCCTTTTTCTCATGGTTTCTTTTTGCTGCTCAGGAATCCCTTCCTTCACTGCCACAGTCCCCAATGAAGGAGCCTTCCAAAGCATTTCACCAATACAGCAACAACATCTCCACTTTGGATGTACACTGTCTCCCTCAGTTCCAAGAAAAAGTTTCCCCTCCTGCATCACCTCCCATAACTTTCCCTCCAGCCTTTGAAGCAGCCAAAGTAGAGTCCAAGCCTGACGAGCTCAAGGTGACAGTCAAGTTAAAGCCACGGCTGAGGACTGTTCATGGGGGGCTTGAAGATTGCAGACCGCTAAATAAAAAGTGGAGAGGAATGAAATGGAAGAAATGGAGCATTCATATTGTCATCCCCAAGGGGACCTTTAAACCACCCTGTGAGGATGAAATTGATGAGTTTCTAAGGAAATTGGGCACGTCTCTTAAACCTGATCCTGTGCCCAAAGACTATCGGAAGTGTTGCTTCTGTCATGAAGAAGGGGATGGGCTAACAGATGGACCAGCAAGGCTGCTCAACCTTGACTTGGACTTGTGGGTCCACTTGAATTGTGCTCTGTGGTCCACAGAGGTCTATGAAACACAGGCTGGTGCCTTAATAAATGTTGAGCTAGCACTGAGGAGAGGACTACAAATGAAATGTGTCTTCTGTCATAAGACAGGTGCCACCAGTGGATGTCACAGATTTCGATGCACCAACACTTATCATTTTACTTGCGCCATTAAAGCACAATGCATGTTTTTTAAGGACAAAACAATGCTTTGCCCCATGCACAAACCAAAGGGAATCCATGAGCAAGAGTTAAGTTACTTTGCAGTCTTCAGGAGGGTCTACGTGCAACGAGATGAGGTGCGGCAGATTGCCAGCATTGTGCAGCGGGGAGAGCGGGACCATACGTTTCGTGTTGGAAGCCTCATCTTCCATACCATTGGTCAGCTGCTTCCACAACAGATGCAAGCATTCCACTCTCCTAAAGCACTCTTCCCAGTGGGCTATGAAGCCAGCCGGTTATATTGGAGTACTCGCTATGCCAACCGGCGCTGCCGCTACCTGTGCTCCATTGAGGAGAAAGATGGGCGGCCAGTGTTTGTCATCAGGATTGTAGAGCAAGGCCATGAGGATCTGGTCTTAAGTGATTCATCACCTAAAGGTAAAGGCTCCTTGTGTGCTGTTGTCAGGCCAATGGATGTTTCATGTCAGTGTTTCTGTTTTTTCCATGATCATTTCATGAGGATTTTTTTTTTTTAATTTATCAATGCAAATCTTAAGCCCCTTTGTGTTAGCACACCTTGTTCTTTGATCTGCAGTTTGTACAGGTTTGAGAAGAAGAGTTGTTAAGGCCTGTCTTTCATTTATCTTGGAGCCCAACTCAAGGTCAATTACTAGAAAGCAGGGACCATATCTAAAGCATCACTATGATTTTGTCCTATCTCAGCTTCTGATTTAGAGCTGGGAATTACAAACTTCATTTTGTACTCCTGGGCATGTCTATCTTTTCACACACACACACACACACACACACACACACACACACACACACACACACGTGTGTGTGTGTGTATTACTAAAGAGCTGCTTTTTAAATGTTTTCACAGTTTCTAAAAATATATGGAGCAGTCCCAAAGATATTTCCAAAGAAACTGCCAGTTCTGTGTTTTAATTCTTACCCGAGGGAATGCCTATCTGTAATTGAATCATTAACCAAATGTTTTCTTTGTTCTGTATCCAGTTGAGCTCACCGATTTCTTTCAGTTTATTGTTTGATGTCCTTAAGGTGGCATTATTTTCATCCAGATTTCATTGAGTCTTTGAAATAAGTTGCTGCCATTTAACAAATTTGTTTGTCACATTGCTGCTCAGTTTTATTTGAAATTCAACTAGGAGGTCTTTGTGAATTATTCTTCTTCATCCTTTTTTGGTTTTGCTCTTGTCCAATTTTTTTTGTTTGTTTGTTTAGCTATAAGGAAATTGATCGTAAAAATTACTTTCTTGTTCATATATAGATGTTTGGGATAAAATTTTGGAGCCTGTGGCATGCGTAAGGAAAAAATCTGAAATGCTGCAGCTTTTTCCCGCGTATTTGAAAGGAGAAGACCTGTTTGGCCTGACTGTCTCCGCAGTGGCACGAATAGCTGAATCAGTAAGTATCCCTGTCACTGTTTGCTGACCCAGCATGCTCACTATGCTGCCCACAGAAACTTGCTTTCTAGGACACAGCTTCCCATGGCCTGGTGTGTTCTTCTCAGGAAAATCAGTATGGGTAGTCAATTGAGAAGCTAAGTCTCTCAGAGGAGCAGCTAGTACCATCTGTCCTGTTTATCCCCATGGTGGAGAAAACACCTTTGTCCTGCTGAAGTTCTGGTGTTCTGCAAAGTTTTTTCCCCCCTTTTGCTTAACTTTCCTCGACATTCTCTTTGTCCTAGGGGCAGGTGCTCCCAGAGAGCAGTAGGTTGCAGCAGCACTGACTAGTGTCTTCTCTGAATGTAGGTATGTTTGTCAGTGACTCTGTGCAACACTAGAGAAGTGTAGTTCATTAGAACTATAGTTTAGAGCCAGGCCTGGTGGTGAAGGCCTGCAGTCTCAGGGACGTAGGCTGCTGAAGTAGGCATGTAATTGAAGATCAGTCTGGGCAACCTAGTGAGGTCCTATCTCAGAATTTTATACAAGAAAAAAGAGATTTAAGGCTCTAGGTCAATGGTACAGTGCTGGCCTTGAATGCTTGGGGGGTCTAGGTGCAATTCTCAGAACTGCAAAAAGAAAAAAGTAAACAAGAACATGTTGTAGCAAAGAAGACCAAGCTGGTGAGGTGGCGCAGCATGTAAAGGCACTGCTACTAAGCCTGACAAACCAAGTGCAACCCAGTGTCTGTGTGGTGGTAGGACAGAAAGACTCCCACAGCTTGTCCTGTCGCCTCCAAAGGCTCACCACGACGGCACTTGTGTATACACACATGCACACTCATCCTCTCTCTACATAAACACAGACAGGAAACATGGAGTATTTTTTTTAAGAAAGTAAAGAAAACCTTTGAACATATCAATTGCTTTTCAAGCATAACTTAATAATACTGCTAGAACAGTGCAACCTCTTGTCATGATCATATTTGATAGAGAGAAGTGATCCAGAAACTAAACTGCATAATGACCTCCAACTCCTCTAAACATCCAGACAAACAAACACATCCACTAGATTGTGACCACTGCTTCCTGTCTGTAAACTGAAACATCAGATGCTAAGTATATGCAGGATTGCTTTGATTGGTGTATTGTTTCTGGGAGTTAATCTTCACCTCAAGAAAAAGTGCCCTGGGCTTACCAAGGTTTGCTTGAAATTGGATTTATACATTATTCAAATAGTTATGATTGCTGGCTCATTACATTAAATAGGTCACTGACTAGGGAAAAAAACAAAACAAAACAAAAAAATTTCTATATTGTCTCCCTGGGCCATCTTTTTCCCAGCCAAAGATTATATTCTTGGCCAATGAGTTATCCTTTTGTGTATTTTCCTTCTTCTTTTTTTTTTTTTTTTTTTTTTTTAGCTACCTGGGGTTGAGGCATGTGAAAACTACACCTTCCGATATGGCCGTAATCCTCTCATGGAGCTTCCCCTTGCCGTTAACCCCACAGGTTGTGCCCGTTCTGAACCCAAAATGAGCGCTCATGTCAAGAGGTTTGTGTTAAGGTATCTTGTTTCATCTTCACATAGTACAGCCCAGGGTTTCTAGGCACCTTAGTGGGTTTTGTGCTTGAATTGTCTGCTGCTTACAAACCCTGCTGTCTCTGGCTGTGTATGTGCCTGATAACTTCAGAAGACGCACTGTCTCTGCTAGGCAGCTTTCTATGTTTCTGTCAGCAAGACTTTTAATTGACTTGGCTTTCGCATTATTCGGAGGTGTCTTCAGTTGTCCTTTTATTTTCCTGTTGGTACATCATCATCCATAGGCCTCACACCTTGAATAGCACCAGCACCTCAAAGTCGTTCCAGAGCACAGTCACTGGAGAGCTGAATGCACCCTACAGTAAGCAGTTCGTCCACTCCAAGTCATCACAGTACCGGAGAATGAAGACTGAATGGAAATCTAATGTGTACCTGGCTCGGTCTCGGATCCAGGTGAGGAAAGGAGTTGAGTTAGATCTCAAGATGCTGGTACCCAGTATGAAAAGCTGCTGCACATTGGCTGCAGAGATAGAATCAGGTTTGGATTTTAGTTTTTTTTTTTTTTAATTTTGTGGTACTGTGATTTACACCCAGCACCTTGTGTGTACTAAGCAAGTGCTTTACCACTGAGCTAACCCCAGCCCTGGAATCATACTTTGATGGTCAGTTCAGAACCTGAGGTCTCTGGTTTGTATGTAGCCTTAGAACTTGGTACTGGACCTCGAGTAGAAAGCAGACCTTGGGAATCCACATCTTTCTATCTTGTTCAAGGCTGTGGAGAACCAGGTTGCACTAGATTTTGCATGCACTGAATTTTTAATAGCTCAGTAGAGTTGTTTACAAGCAAAAGTGAATGCCAGCATTTGGAAGGTAGAATCTGGGGACTTAGGAGATCCAGGCCTATTGTGTCTAAACAATGACAAAATAACTCAATAAATAATCTCATGAGACATTGTAGCTTTGAAAGCTGTATCTTTAGGATCCTTCCTGTTCAAGAAATCATTGCACATTTCTCATAGACAGTGCCAGGAGTATCTAAATGTAACTCTGCCCATTGACTGAGCATTTAAAATTGAAGCTGTAGTCCTCATCTCCTGAATTGTGGTCTTAATGTTGATGAATCTAATCAGCACCTTTCCTGTCCCAGAATGGAAGTGTAAAGCTTCTATTTTGTCAACTCCTGCAGTCCCCAAGTTCCTTATGTTGTTGAATAGTATCTATCAGTGCCTGAGTCACTCCTCAGATCTGAGGAGATCCCTCCCACCATAAAATTCTGTTAATTCACCCCATCCCCCTCCAAGTTCCAATCTCTCTCTCTGGAAATCAGTGTTTCTATGTACAGTAGAAATTAGATCAACAATCCAGATTCTAAGGAGTTGAGTCCAAGTTCTTTCCTCCTTACTGGTAGCTTCCAGACTCTTCTTGTTCTTAGACATTCTGCAAATGTGTCTAGCATAAGGCCCTCTTTACTTACCACTTTTTTCTCTTGATGAATCCTTTCAGTCTCAAGCACTGGGACATTCAGACTGAGTAGCCTTCTTTGTTCCTGACCTCTGCTCTCTGTTTGTACCCAGTGACCACCATTGGTCTCCAAGTATAGCTTCAGACACTCAGCATCAGCCAGGAGTTCTGAGGCTGACAGACCGGGGTCTGCCCACCTCCACAGACCCAGCTCTGTAAGAGCTGCCAACTTCAGACCTAGGTGAACACCTACTGTCTTTATGGTTTCTTTCCTATCTTCTGGTTTTTGTTTTTTTTTATTTCCTTGTTTTGCTCTTCTGAAATGTCCTTCACTTTATCTGCTGATCTTTATTAACCATTTTAACCATCATCTACAATCTCTTTGCACTCTTCATCATTCTGTTTGTAGTCCTAATTTTGATGAGTCTAATCAGCACCTTTCCCGTCCCAAAATGGAACTGTAAAGCTCCTACTTTGTCAACTTCTGCAGTCCTTATGTTAGGAGCTTGGTAGGATCTTGACTATGTCTTCAACTCATAATTAACCTGAATCATTTTTTTATGTTTTGTTACCATGGACATAGATGAGGGTGTGTTTATGCATGCACATGTATCAGTCAGAGAACAATTCCACGAGGTAGTTCTCTTCTTCCATCTTTATATGATCTTTGGTACTTGAACTCAGGTTGTCAGGATTTCGAATTAACCACTTTGATCCACTGAACCATCTTCACTGGCCCACCTGAGGCATCTTTGAGAGTTTTGGCTTTCTGTCATTTCTCTTACCATTCTTCTCTTTGCTCATTTCTTCAGTGACTGTGGTAATGTTAGCAGCTACCTGAAGTGTTCCTGTGCTGATACCTTAGGAACACACACATACACACATTTAAAAATAGAATCGTATTATCTACACTCACTTCTCCCCACTAACACGCAGCGCTCTCTCCATTACCTGAGGTCCCCGTCATATTCTCATTAAGTTGTGTGGTGCTTCATGACAGTGAGCTGTCATTGCACCATCGCCCTGCTTTTCAGCGTGTCTCACAGCAAACACTGCACCATCAGTATCTTACATGACTGTTCTGTGTACTGACAGCTTCAGTTAGCCACAGTATAATCCAAAGAGTGAAGTTTCTGTCTGAAGCTACATTTACTTACTTTTTGTTTTACAAAAAGGCCATAATCACTGGTTTCCTCTTACAGTCTGTGTCTCTATAATGGTTTTCTCTCGTGTAGCAGGTATTCTCACTTTTCTATATTTTATCAGCTTGGTATGTGTAGGCTGTCACTGAAAATTGTTTGTTTGTTTGTTTGTTTGTTTGTGGGTATATGCACCATATGAGTATGTGTGTCCACAGAGGCCAGAAGAGGACATTGAGTCCCCTGGAATTAAAAGCTGGTGTAAGCTTCCACATGGGTGCTGGGACCTGACAACTCAGTTCTAACCACAGAGCCATTTCTCTAAGCTCTGACCTGGGTCTTAATCACAGCTACTAACTGCTGGGACAGTCTTCTCATGACTGGCGTTTGGACTTGCTTTTTTGAGAATTATACGTTTTATAATCTTTGTCTTTTTGACTAGTTTGCAGCATTAGTTGTTTTCCAGTACGAAACATCTTATGCTCACCAGAAGAACTCCAGTACCTTTTTTATTACAAATTTTTTGTCTGTTTATTATATAGAGCAAACATATAATTTTGTATCATTTCTGTATACACACCATATGTTGTATTCTCTTAGATTTTTTGAATCTATACAAAGAATGTCAGTTTTTTACTTCCTTTCATTGTGTAGCCAGTTACTGTAATGCTGTTTAGCATACAGTCTGCTTTGTTAAACTTGAAATCGTTGCTGTTACCGTGCCTTAGGTTCTCAGAAACAGCCAAACAATACTGATCTACACCCACATTCTTTTTATGTTCTGCTTTGCTCACATCTGAGTCACTGGAACCAATCAAACTGCATAGGTGGGTTTCTTTTTTTCTTTTTAAAAGATAAGTCAGTGACATGCTGGCATCATTGGCTTACCAACTATGCACTTCAGTGAGGAGCCTCTGGCAGATTCCATAAGCAGGACTTGATTTTCATTCCTCATTTTCTCCACAGTTTCTCCCCTGGTCAGAATTGAAAGTACAAAGCCAAATTAAATTAGGGCAATAAAATGCAGATTATCTATGAACATTGTGATTTATTTCTTTACTTTGTATTTTATAAAATTAATTTTATGTCCATTACTGTGAACATGTCAGATCCCTTGGAGTTGGCGTTACAGACAGTTGTGAGCTGCCATGTGGGTGCTGGGGATTGAACCTGGGTCCTTTGGAAGAACAGACAGTGCTCTTAACAACTGAGCCATCTCTCCAGTCCCTGTTTACTTTTTTTTAAATTAATTTATTTATGTATACAGTGTTATGACTGCATGTACACCAGAAGGTTCCAGATCCCACTAGAGATCATTGTGAGCCACCATGTGGTTGCTGGGAATTGCACTCAGGACCTCTGGAAGAGCAGCCAGTGCTCTTAACCTCTGAGCTATCTCTCCAGCCCCCCTATTTACATTTACATTTTAAGGGATGATGTTTCCCTACAACTTTGTTTGCTGCCACTCCGACATAGTTATAAGATTAACCAGGCAGTGGTCTATACCTTATACACTGCCAAATAAGGCTTCAATGTGTTTGGCAGTTTAGGCTTTCTGTCATCCCAGCCACTCAGGAGGCTGAGGAGGAGGATCACAAGTTCAAGGACTGCCTGGACAATTTGGTGAGATCCTGTTTCAAAACATTTAAAAAGAGCTAGGAATGTATTTCAGTGCTTTTGTAGCACACGTGAAACCCCAGGATCAATCCCCAATAGCGAGGTTAGGGGGCAACATACTGTACGCTTCTCTAATAGCTTCGGAATGTTTTTATTAGGGAAAAACTCCAAAAATGGAATAGCTTCTACCTTTCCTGATAATTAGAGCAAAGTAATGTTTTCTGTTTTGCTATATTCCATTATTTCTAGGAAACTCAGAGTCAAATCTGAAAGTACTTTGTGGTAGTCATAATTCCTTATAGTTCTCCCTCCCCCTGTTCTGTTCAATGTATATCACTATATGAAATGCCTTTAATGTAGCAAGCCTAGTGGAAAATGCAGCCAGCTGGTCCATAGTAGCATTTACAGAGACTGTCTTAATCCATTTGGTGTTGCTACTATAGGATGTTGGAAATGGGCAGCTTGTCAACTACTGCTTACTTGGCTCATTGTACTGGTGGTGGGGATGACCAAGACAGGACAGAGAGGATAGGACATGCCAAGTTATTCTTGCATGGGAGGCTGATCACTCAAAGATAGCTAACCCTACCCCACCATCATGACAATAATCCATGCCTGAGGACAGTAAGAACAAGAGCAGTGTAATGATGCTAAAGTTGAAAGGAGCAGCATTGATTTTAATCAATTTAATCAGATTTAATCAATCTGAAATTGATTAAATTTCAGAAAGCAGTACAGTCAGTGGCCTTCACTTGAATGTTGGAAACCTTAAATAATGACTTTTGACAAGACTCCAAGGGCAGTGCATTTTTATGAAGAGAATAAAGGTCTGTTGGGTATATTGGAACATTTACAATCCTTTTTCCTTCCATGTAGGGACTGGGCCTGTATGCTGCTAGAGACATTGAAAAACACACAATGGTTATCGAGTACATTGGAACGATTATTCGAAATGAAGTTGCAAACCGGAAAGAGAAGCTTTATGAGTCTCAGGTACAGTATAAATTGGCCACAGGCAGACATCTGAAAAGCACAGCCCTATGTGCTCAGTTGTGAACAGAAGCCACCCGAGCAGTTTTACATAGTTCTTGTCTCTTCCCTTCACTGTCATCTTTTTGTAGCTGGTGTTACTTGCCATATGTAATAGAGATTACTACCCCAGTTTTACAAGCACCTCATCTGCTGTAGACTGGACACATCGTCCATATATCAGCTGTGTTTGGTAGGGTCCACAGGAATGTGACAGGGTGCTTTCAGTGCACTGACTGAGGCGAAGGAGCTTCAGATCACATGATGACTTCCTGCCTTCTTTTTAGAACCGAGGTGTGTACATGTTCCGCATGGACAATGACCACGTGATTGATGCCACGCTCACAGGAGGGCCTGCAAGGTGAGGCTGGAGGACCATGACCCAGAGGGCTTTGCTAGGGTAGGCATGTTCCCATGGTGCCTGGAGAGTGGAGGACTTTGTACTTGCTTCGTTAGTACATCAATGGAATTGTCATTCGTTTCCACTAGGTGGGGAAAGCTCCTCTCGTTGTTGTCACATTCAGTTTTCTGATGTGTCTTGCAGGTATATCAACCATTCATGTGCCCCTAACTGTGTGGCTGAAGTGGTGACCTTTGAGAGAGGACACAAGATTATCATCAGCTCTAACAGGAGAATCCAGAAGGGAGAAGAGGTAAGGGGTGGAGAGGGACTGTGTCTGCACCAGGGTGCAGCAGTTCATGGCCCTGTGTTTTTCAGTCACATTATTCTTAGAATCTTGTCCCTCGCCCAGAGTTTCGCCATCTCACTTCAAGCATTCAGGTGCCAGCTTCTTCCATGTGATAGTTCATAAAGCCACATGAAACCCACCATGTGGTGCCACATGTAGGGTCCTCCTAATCTGGACAGTCTGACAAGCCCCTCTCAGATGGTGCCTGCCACTGACCTGGCAGTTGCCAAGACTTGATTCGTATAATGTAACTTGAAAGGCTGCAGGCAGGAGTGTGGGAGTCACATGTTTCTGACTTCTCATTTTTACACTTAGAAAAGTTCACATCATATATGTAATGTGGGTGTTTTGTGTTTTCTGTCTTTGTTTCATGTAGGACTTGACATTCCTTTCTTAGTATCTCTTAGAGGTGGCTTTGGTGTAGCATTTCACCTAAGATTATTGTTAGCCTTAATTGCTTCATTTACATTTTCCAGCTCTAGCTTTCACACATGCCATCAGTACCTTGAATCTAATGCCCTAAATCTGGAATTGGTGTCCATTACAAAGCTCTGGGGAAGACCATGGTGTTGGGAAGCCTGGGTGTGTTCACTGTGATGAAACCCCAGTCATCTGTGGGCAAAATATGAGATCATGTCTATTACTTAAGTTTTTTAGAACTTGCTTTTACAATTAGGAACGTACACATATGGCTAGGTTAGGACTCACTGTACAGTTTACAGAACACCCTGGTGCCACAGCTCAGGGGCATCACTCCAAGACAGGCCTTGCAGAGCAGCCTAGGAACTCTCCTGTCTGTCATCTTGTATATACCCTGTAGGTTTCCTGAGCCTATTGCTCAGCAGACACCTAAAAAAGGCAGTGGCTGCTTCTCCCAACACAGCTGCTCCACAGGTGTACTTCCCTTCCTTCCTGGGCAGTGTTCTAGACAGTGGCTGATGTTTGAGCTAGGAAAGACTCAAGAGATTTACTGTACTTCCCCTCACTTGGTATGGGCTAGAGGGGTAGGGGTATAAAGCTTATATGGTGGGAGTTATACTGTTTCCCAACCACCCAGTTGATTGGCCTGGAATTTGAGTAAGAATTCCCTATAGTCTTTGAATGTTGGCCCAAAACATAGCTCTTTCTCTGAGGGGAACAACTAGCTCATCCTGAGCCAAATGTGGGTGGCCATGGTTGAAACCTCAGATTCACAATATCCTGAACTCCATCACATTCCACTGTGGAAAGGACAAAAGAAAATCCTCAATCGGTGCATTAATTGGTGAGACATGAGGCATCAGTAGGTTTTAGATGCTGAGGATGGAGGTAAACATTAACATTCTAAACTGCTCTCTGTAGTCACAAAGATGTTAGGCCAGATACAAATGTTGGTAGTAAAAACGGTGAAGGGAAATGGATACAGCCCCAGATCATTTCTATGGTAGATCCCTCAGTGTTCCATCTCTTGGTGGTAGCAAATTCTAGTTAGTGAATCCGTCTGTGGGACCTTTGAGTAGAGTCAGCTTCTTCAGAGGCTTCTGCCCACACGAGGAAAAGAAGGGGGAAGCTGTGATGTTGGCAAGGTTCATCTCTGTCCAAACCAGGGGAGCCTCCTATGGTTTGAGGGAGTGTGGTCCTCATCTCACCCAAAGTGGTAGAGAGAATACTATGAAAAGTCATAGAAACCCAACACATCCAGGTCAGCCTTTGCACAAATCAACTTCCTGTTAAAGTATAGCCCTTGTAGCTCTACTTGCTTTTTGGGGTATCCCTGTCCCATAAGGTTCCATGGACCTCAACAAACCCAGTTTTGCTTAGTTTGCCTTGTGTCTGTTTTGCTTGCTGGTTTTGGAATAGAGGGGAGATGGGAGTGGGCACTGACCTGCCTCACACTGTCTTTGCTGTGGGCAGCTTTGCTATGACTATAAGTTCGACTTTGAAGATGACCAGCACAAGATTCCGTGTCACTGTGGAGCGGTGAACTGCCGGAAGTGGATGAACTGAATGCATTCCTTGCTATCTCAGCGGGCGGCTCGTCCCTAGGAAGAGGCGACTCAACACTTAATTGGATTTTGCAGACAGAAAGATATTTTGTTTTCTGACTTTTTGAGAAACAGCTTCTGGGAGTTCTGGTTCCTCGGCCTTTGTCTGAAGGAAGCACAGCGCAAGGGGAGCCAGCTGTGGCTGCCTTGCTGTGCTCTGGGGTCATCAGACTCACAGAATGGTCCAGCACTTTTTTTTCTTTTTCTTTTCTTTCCCTCCTTTTGTTTCCTTGTGGGTGGGTTTTGTTTGTTTTGTTTTGTTAGTCTCACTAAGGAGAAACTTTTACTGGGGCTAAGAGCCGGCGGCTGCCCTGCCCCAGGGTGGGGGCCTTCCTATGAATGTAAGACTGAAATCACCAGCGAAGGGGGCTGTCCAGAGTGCTGGCCACGCCTTACTGACAGGGCAGGCCCTCAGTTTAACTAAAGTGGACACCACTGATCAAGGAATGTACTGAGATGACTTCCTTAGGGATAGAGCTAAGGGATAATAACTTGCACTAAATACATTTGAATACTTGATTCCATGAGTCAGTTTATTGTAGTTTTTGATTTCTGTAAAATAAGAGAAACTTTTTGTATTTATTATTGAATAAGTGAATGAAGCTATTTTTAAATAAAAGTTAGAAGAAAGCCAAGCTGCTGCTGTTACCTGCAGAACTAACAGACCCTGTTACTTTGTACAAATATGTAAATATTTTGAGAAAAACAGTATAAAAATAGTTATTGACCAAATGCTACCAGGCGCTGCAGCAGCTCGGGTGCTTATAACCATGGTAGGGATGTTACAATATAATTTTGTGTTATTAAATATGCCATTATAATTATGTAATAACCAAAATTTTGCCCTGGTATGCCTGGGCCTTTTGGAAACCGTCTTAGTGCTTGTTTTCTACATTAACTTCTGACGTGCGGCCGTGTGCTACAGCTACACTTTCATAGCTGTCGGCGATCTAAACTAAAGTTTCATATTATATTGTTGCATCCCTACTTCTTCAGTCAGGTTTTTTTGTGCTTACAATTTGTGATAACTGTGAATAACGGCTTAAACACAAACCCAAATGGAGGCTGAAATTTTTTCTTCAGCAAAAGTAGTTTTGATTAGAACTTTGTTTCCAATCACACAGAATCATGTAAACATAATAGAGTCATGTAGCAGGGACCTAACCCAACTCCTTAGCCTTCTATTTAACATAAAAAATTTGAAAAGGAAAAAAAAAAAGAGAGAGATATGGAGAGAGTGAGAGATGTGATTACGCTCCCAGCTGCAGGACTCCGGCAATAGGGTTTTTCGAAGATGTAATTTTAAAATGTGTTTGTATGAACTGTTTGTTTACATTTCTTTAATTAAAAAAAAAAACACTGTTTTGTGTTTGCTTGTAGAAACTTAATCAGCATTTGAACCAGGTTAGCTTTTTATTTTGTACTTAAATTCTGGTACTGACACTTCACAGCTAAGTATAAAATGAAGTTTTTGTGTGCACAATTCGAGTGGACTGTGAGCTGTGGGTACATTCAGTGACTCTGCTCGCAGCTTGTAATGTATATGGCATGATGTATTTTTATCTTACAGAATAAATCAATTGTATATATTTTTCTCTTGATAAATAGCTGTATGAAATTTGTTTCTTGAATATTTTTCTTCTCTTGTACAATATTCTGACATCCTACCAGTATTTGTCCTACCGGGTTTTTGTTGTTTTCTGTTCTGTATAATAGTATCTAATGTTGGCAAAAATTGAATTTTTTGAAGTATACAGAGTGTTATGGGTTTTGGAATTTGTGGACACAGATTTAGAAGATCACCATTTACAAATAAAATATTTTACATCTATAGAATCTGCCTTGTGTTGTCTGCGGGCTGTGGTCATGTTTGGAGTTTGGTTCTGCTTGGGGTCTGTCAGAATTGTTAGTCTAGATGTTCAGATGTAATTTAAGCCATGACCCCTGGGGCTGGGCTCCCTCAGTCAAATAAGAGAACTTGTGTCAGGTGTGCAACAGGACAGATTAAAGGTCATTCTTCATGTTTATTTGCTTGTTTAATGCCTGTTCTTGTTTATCAGTTCGTGTCTGAGATGAAGTCCCGCTGTGTTGCCCAAGCACAAGCCTTCCCACTCTCCTCATGTCTCCAGAGAAGACAGGCTACAGCTCTACACCTGTATATGCTGCTGCTAGGCCACCTCGACAGGCTTTGTTTCCTTTTCCTTCCTTCAAGCTACTTTTCAGCTCCACTGGGTTGTAGAGAACTGTCAGATTGAATGACTTAACATTTAACTTAGTGTAGCTGTTGAGAGGCAGGCATGGTGGCACTCACCCTGAATCTCTTGTGAAGCAGGGGGATCTTGACCTTGTAGCCTGTGCCACATATGTACAGAAACAAGAGCATCTCTCAGCGATCAGGAATCCAAATTCCTGGTGCAGTACTCAGGAGGTAGAGGCAGGCGCCCAGTGTTTGAGGCCAGTGTGGGCTACAGAATGAGTTCTAGGACTGCCGAGACTATACAGAGAAACCCTTGGTGTCATATATCCTTTCCGCCTCCAAACACACACTTTGTATCAGGTGCTGAGGGAAAGGAATGGTTCGCGTGTTTATTACAGTGATGCTGGCTCCGCACTACCTATCAAGACCAGGAAGGGTAAGAATCTTAACCACTAGACTAGTTGCCTAAATACTGTCCCGGGGGCAGTGAGAGCATGGGAAAGGATGTCGGGGTGACTGCAGAAGACCACGTACAGCGCCAGCATCTGTCCAGTGGGCAGCATTGATGTCTTCCAGGGCCTCCAGGGGTCTAGCTTTTAATCCTCACAGTGAATCCTAAGCATGAAAACAGGAGCAGTCTCGAGACTGTGCTCCAGCCTGGTCAAGTGCATCAGCTACCTAATTTTTTGGCTGCACACTTGGCACCTTGTACTGAAGGCAAAGGTATATTGGGGTGTAATGAGCCTGGCCTCAGAGCTGTCTATGGCAAAAGCAGGTTAGTTTCACTGCACTTTTACCTTCCTTATCCGAAGTGACACTGTTGGCCACTGTCCTTTTAAACTTGTCTAACCCTTGTTTGTGGATCACTGTTTTCCTGGGATGAGTCTCCCTTCTCATCTGACAGACTATAAGTTTTTGCTGCATATGAAGGACACCAGACACATATGCCAAGCAGAGTGGTTCCCTCACCAGGTGAGCAGACTGGTATTGCTTTTTTCTGTTTGCTCCGGACTCCTAAGCCAGTGGGGTAGCATTACACCACGGCGAAGTGTAGTGTCCCCTGTCACTGCTAACGGTGTCTTCAGATTTCCCTTATGACCTGGAATCTGGCATCTCAGCACTTCAGCTAGGTCTCTGGTCTATCGCCAGCCCTTTGTGCTGTCCCATCTTGCTGGGGAAGCTTGTACTTGGTGTGCAGGGCTTCCCGGAGTGGCTGCACACACGTCAGCGTCTCCTGGTGCAGTGCTTTCGGTTTGGGTTTTAAAGTTTTCTCTTTTCTGAAGAACTGGACTCAAGTTTTTGAAAACTGTTTTCTAGCGTGTTCTTCCAACTCAGTTTAATTCTAGCCACAAAAAAATACAGCCCTGCTTCATTTTCCTCAGTAGAACCTCTACCTATACGGCACAGTCTTAAATTCCTCTTGGGATGTATACACTGCTTCACTCACTCAGCCCATCCCCCATCACCACCACATACACACACACCATTCCCTAGTTCTTCTCTGCTTTGTCCTTTCTGACTTCTTACAAATTACCCCAGTTGACCCCATGTCTGAGGAGAGTTCCCGCCTGCTGTAGTTTGGAACCATGTGTAGGAGGCTCTGGCCTAGCCTGGTGTTACTTGGCAGGTGGTAGGAAATTTAAGATGTGCTACTGGGGTCACTGGGACTGTCCTCGGAGGACAGTCCAATCTGTCTCCAAATAGATTGCATTGTGCTGTGCTTCTGCCTCACCGCAGGTGAAGTTAACTTCCTGTTACAATCTTTCCTTTTCTTTCCTTTAATGCACTGTTTTCTCTTGTCCTGTCACCTTCTTATTTACTTGTTGCTCTGTTCCTCACCTAAGAAATACTCTGCAGCCTTTGTCACAGTTGATTCATATCCACTCCTGCCCCTGGTGGCAGCGGCAGGGAGCATCTGTTCTATGTTGATGGATGTAAAGCTGCATCTCAGTTATCGTGACACTGGGCACCATTTCGTGTGATGAGCCATGTCTACAAAACTGGGGACTGAACAATTGAATTTAAAATATTGTACACATACAGAATATGTCTCAAACTTTTTCTTATTCTCATTCTGTCTTAAACAAGTGCTTAATTCTGATGAAGTCCCATTGAGTTAATATTTTAAGGTTAATGCATTGTTTGGCAGATCTTTTTCTACTCTGAAGTCATGAAAGTACTCTGCATTTCCCTCCTTACTTTTCATTTTAGATTCAGACCTGTATCTGTCTTTCAAGTTTGTATTCTGTTCAGCATGGAGGTAATTACGGTCCAGTTTTGTTCAGATAGAACCAGTTCTTCCAGTAAGATAGGCAGATTTGGGATCAGGGAGATGGCTCAGCAGGTAGTGCCTAGCATCAGTCTCTGGTATAGGACTCACCTAAAAGCCAGGTAAGTGCAGTGTGCACTCCTTGTGTGTGGAGGTGGAGGGAATCCCTGAATCAAGGGCAGACTTTGTTTAGCCTCATCTAGATGCCACACACCAGGCACCACTTCAGGCTCTGTTTGGGCAAATCAGGTATTCTATTGAATATGGTATACTGTCTGGAGGGTTTGTGGGGGGGGGGGGTAGAATATTTGTGTTTTTAAGGCAGAGTCTCATTATATAGCCAGCCGTGCTAGCCTCTGCGGTGAACTCAGATCTGGCAGCCTCTGGGATTAAAGGTATATGCCTGGCCTGAATATTTAAAATGACAGAATGGTTGGCTGGGTATGCATTTCTGCTTCTGTGGGGTTGGAAAGTAATGGAATTGCAGCTCTGTGGTCAAGGACAGTTTGTGCAAGCATTTTTGAAGACTTTCTATGGTGTTTCTACATACTTGGTCACATGCTGCAGATGAAGTCACTTTTCTTGCTTCATTTACCAAGTCCGCGCCTATCTTCTTGCTGGACTGCTCTGGCTAGGGTCTTAAGCATAAGGCTCCTCAGTTAAGAGATAACACAAGGGGGCTGGCTGCTCTTCCAGAGGTCCTGAGTTCAATTCCCAGCACCCACATGGTGGCTCACAACCATCTACAATGGGATCTGGTGTCCTCTTCTGTCATACATGCAGATAGAACACCCATATGTATAAATCAATCTTTTTTTAAAAAGGAGATAACACAGGAATATCCTACCTTTTGCACAAAACTTTCACATTAACGAGGTTACCTATTAATGTCCTTTCTTGTCCTAAGGAATTTTCCTTCTCCTAGCTCTCTCCCTCCTCCCTACCAACACTTCTATGTAGATTAAAATTAAATCATAACAGGTAATGTTTGGCCTCTTGTACAAAACAACCAATAATCTGGGTTGCTAGAATTCTTTTTTTTTATATATTTTATTTACTTTGTATCCCCCCATAAGCCCCTTCCTCCTCCCCTCCCGATTCCACCCTACCTCCCCCTTCTTCACGCATGCCCCTCCCCAAGTCCACTGGTAGGGGAGGTCTTCCTCTCCTTCCATCTGATCATAGTCTATCAGATCACATCCGGAGTGGCTGCATTGTCATCTTCTGTGGCCTGGTAAGGCTGCTCCTCCCCTCAGGGGGAGGTGATCAAAGAGCAGGCCAATCAGATTATGTCAGAGGCAGTCCCTCTTCCCATTACTATGGAACCCACTTGGACACTGAACTGCCATGGGCTACATCTGTGCAAGGGTTCTAGGTTACCTCCATGCATGGTACCTGGTTGGAGTATAAGTCTCTGGGAAGACTCCTGTGTTCAAATTTCTGGTTCTGTTGCTCTCCTTGTGGAGTTCCTCTCCTCTCCAGATCTTACTATTTCCCACTTCTTACATAAGATTCCATGCACATTGCCCAACAGTTGGCCGTAAGTCTCAGCATCTGCTTTGATAGTCTGCAGGGCAGAGCCTTTCAGAGGCCCTCTGTGGGGAGGGGGTTAGCTTCTTTTCTGTTTTCTTCTTCTTCTGATGTCCATCCTCTTTGCCTTTCAGGATGGGGATTGAGCGTTTTAGTCAGGGTCCTCTCTCTTGATTAGTTTCTTTAGATGGACAGATTTTAGGTTTATCCTATAAGTCTATATGAGTGAATATATACCATGTGTGTCTTTCTGCTTCTGGGACAGCTCACTCAGGATGATCCTTTCCAGGTCCCACCATTTACCTGCAAATTGCATGATTTCCTTATTTTTCATTGCAGAGTAATACTCCATTGTGTAGATGTACCAAAATTTCTACATCCACTCTTCAGTGGGCATCTGGGCTGTTTCCTGCTTCTGGCTATTACAAATAAGGCTGATACAAACATGGTTGAGCATGGTTGTCCTTATTGTGTACTTGAACCTTTTTTGGGTATCTGCCTAGGAGTGGTATGGCTGGATCTTGAGGAAGCGTTATTCCTAGTTGTCTGAGAAAGCGCCAAATTGATTTCCAGAGTGGTTGTACCAGTTTACATTCCCACCAGCAGTGGAGGAGGGTTCCCCTTTCTCCACAGCCTCTCCAGCATGTGTTGTCACTTGAGTTTTTCATCTTGGCCATTCTGATGGGTGTAAGGTGAAATCTCAGGGTTGTTTTGGTTTGCATTTCTCTAATGGCTAATGAGGTTGAGCATTTCTTCAAGTGTTTCTCTGCCATTCTATATTCCTCTACAGAGAATTCTCTGTTTAGCTCTGTTCCCCATTTTTTAATTGGATTACTTGGTTTGCTGCTTTTCAGCTTCTTTAGTTCTTTATATATACTGGATATTAGCCCTCTGTCAGATAAAGGGTTGGTGATGATTCTTTCCCAATCTGTAGGCAGATCTTAGAGCCTGTGCTCTTGTTGTTCTGTTCAAGAAGTTGTCCCCTGTGCCAATGACTTCTAGGGTATTCCCCACTTTTTTTTCTAGCCGATTTAATGTGTCTGGTTTTATGTTGAGGTCTTTGATCCACTTGGACTTCAGTTTTGTGCAGGGTGATAAGTATGGATCTATTTTCATTTTTCTACATGTAGACATCCAGTTGGACCAACACCATTTGTTGAAGATGCTATCTTTTTTCCATTGTATGGTTTTGGCATCTTTGTCAAAGATCAGGTGTCCATAAGTGTGTGGGTTTATTTCTGGATCTTCTGTTGATCCACCATTCTGTTTCTATGCCAGTACCATGCAGCTTTTATTACTATTGCTCTATAGTACAGCTTAAGATCAGGGATGGAGATACCTCCAGAAGATCCTTTATTGTAGAGGATTATTTTAGCAATTCTGGGTTTCTTGTTATTCCATACGAAGTTAAGAATTTTTCTTTCCAGGTCTGTAAAGAATTGTGTTGGTAATTTGATGGGAATTGCATTGAATCTGTAGATTGCTTTTGGTAAGATGGCCATTTTTACTATGTTAATCCTGCCAAGCCATGAGCATGGGAGATTTTTCCATCTTCTCATATCTTCTTCTAATTCTTTCTTCAGAGACTTGAAATTTTTTTCATACAAGTCTTTGACTTGCTTGGTTAGGGTTACACCAAGGTACTTTATGTCATTTGTGGCTATTGTGAAGGGTGTTGTTTCCCTAATTTCTTTCTCAGCCCTTTTGTCTTTGGTATACAGGAGGGCTACTGATTTTTTGAGTTAATTTTGTATCCAGCCACTTTGCTGAAGGTATTTATCAGCTGTAGGAGTTCCCTGGTAGAGTTTTTGGGGTCACTCACGTATACTATCATATCATCTGCAAATAGTGGTAATCTGACTTCTTCCTTTCCCATCTGTATCCCCTTGATCTCCTTCAACTGTCTTATTGGTTGCCAGAATTCTACAGATGAACACGCTGAGGTGTACAACTACTTCCGAAGTTCACAGCTGGCGAATCATCTCTACCACTGGCATTCAGAAAGTGTTAAGTCAAAGCCTAGACTAAGAGCACAAGAGCCAGGACGCTGTTGAGGAACTTGTGGGCCATCTCACTTCTCGGAGGATTCAGATCCTTGGACCCTTGAATTGTTTTCTGCATTCTTCGAGGGGTCTCATGGAGCCCTGTGGTAGACTGGTACTGTAACTGTCCTTCCCGCTGAAGGGCTTGGTGACAGACAGCATCTCAACTAGCTTTCTCTCTGTCTTCATTCTCGGGGCAACTTTCCATTGTTTCTGCTATCTTTTATCATATCCTGTCAGGCTGCTTCTGCCACTTTTTCCAGTTTGGGCCATAAATGAAAGCTGCTGTGGACAGTCTTTGAGTCCGCTGGCTGCCCTGTGAGGAATAGTTTTACAAGACCTACCCACCTCTCCACTGCTGTACTGTTATGTTTCCCTTCGCTCAGCGACATCTGTGAGCTGGCCACCACTCTCATTCCTGAGGACACCAAGTTTTTTCCCCTTTGGCTTGCAGTGTTCTCGATTCTGTTTCCTACTTCATTTCTGTTCTGACATTTCATATTTCTGCCTTGAGTTTCAAGTTTCCTTTTTGTTTGTCTAAGGTAGGATTTTAAGACAATCTCTATTAAGGCAACTTGGACATTATGAAATGTCCAAGGACTTTGGTAGCATGCCATACACTCTGCTATGTTTTTATCCAACTGTTTAATTTCATCTCTGACCCACAAGTGGATCAGTGTCAAACTACTTGGAGGTTTTATAGTTGACTTTTGATACCTTGGACAGTGGTCTGCCTGACACAGACCATGTATACATGAGAAGTGTCACTATGCTTTGTGTCAGCTTTCCTATGTGTCTGTCAGGTTTTGAAAGACGACATGTTAAAATGTCTCAGTTTTGTAGACAGATACGCTTGTTTATTTGGAAGCTTCTTTCTACGCCAGGTAGCATTCCCTGCTGAAATCTACTCTACCTCATATTGACATAGCTCCATCAGATAGATGTATGGATAATGTTTATTCACAGTGTCTTCCCATCCATTCCTTTTTATACTGAGGTTCTTGTAGGTAATGCAATTGGTCTTATTCAATCCTACGTCCTAAAGGAACCCTTGTATTCAGTAACACGACATTCAATGTGATCATTGCTGTTGCTGGGTTTAAAGCCACTCACTGCCTTTTGCTTCCTAGATGGACCAAGTAATCTGTTACAGACAGATTGCAGATTGCAAATATATATAGGGTATGAACTGTTTGTGTTTTAAGATAATATCACTGAGCTTCTGCAACATGAGACTAGAAACATAGAATATGGGGCAGGGAATCACTTTGTATTTTGATGCTTGAGTATTTGAAGACTTTATGAAAATTTTCTCTGAGTGAGATCTGTCTACTTAGAAGTGAGTTTCACAGGCTAACAAACTGCTGTCTAGCTTAATGGGCTGTCAGCTGAATCGTGAAGTATTTCTTGTCACATTCCCAGGTCATCCAGACCACAGTCCAACCCCATAGAGCAAGACAGAAGATAGAAGAGGCAAAAATCCTAGTTAAATGATCAAAAAGATCCTTTATTTAATGTAGACAGCCTATTAAGTCATCAAAATAATTTATAATAGTTAAATGCCTCTTAAATATACATGATACCTTCTGAAACTAAAAGTAATATGCACGCAGCCAGTTTTTAAAATCTATTAGGAACATTAATCAAATGATAGTAGGGTGAAAAATCTCTTATGAAGTCCTCTATGAAAGGAAATTGTGACAAGTTCCTGATTAGACAGAAACCATTCCATCTCCAAGGGAGAATAAGGGAACATAAATACAAATAGAAATGTCTCATTCCTGGGTTTGCTCTGTATAGTCACAACTCTTTAGAATTATTTTCTATTTTCCCTGGATAAATAAGAACCCTTAACAGCAGCTCAGAAATTACCCAAGTTCCAGTGAAGCACCTTCTGCTCCTGAGGTGGTCACACTCCAGCAACATCCTTCATAAAGCACCTTGATTTATGGCAGGTATGACAAAACTGGGCGAATCATGTTGTCTTCAGACAGGGCCCGCCTTAACCTTCTAGGCGCCACTGCTGAGAGGAGGAACCATCACAGATCGCCATGCCAACAGAGCCCTTCTGGTCCATCAGGTCCACCACTCTCAGGCACTGTCCAACAGACACTTGGTACAGCCGATTGTTCTTCTGGAAAGAAGCAAGAAAAAAAGACTTGTTTTCATTTAAAAGCAAACATTCTTGCAGCACACAGGGAAGATGTATAACTATCAGGACTAGCCCAGGTTCCTGGCGGCCCACATTGATAAGCAAGCTCCTCACCCCAAAAGTCCACTGTTGGGACCCTCCCGAGCCGTGGCACTTCATGAGACGGGGTGGATCTGATGAGCGAGTTTCCGACATGTCGAGGCAAAGGAGGTTATTTAAAATCAATTCATGCTCTTCATTGTAAATCCAGATCTAGTAACAAAAGCAAATATATATATTTAAAAAACAAGTGTTGCTTTAGGTACTGGAATGAAGGCCTTCACAATGTAGGCTCCACCTCAGCTATCTGGAACAGTAAACTGGGAGGTGAGAGAGGCCTAGAGAGAAGTCTCTGGGTCACTGGATAGTGTCCTTGAAGGGGAGTGTGGGGCTCTGTCCTCTTTCATTCCTAAACATGCAGTAGAGGGACTCCCTGTGCCATTTGTTCCCAACACGACTGGCCCCTCTGCTGTGACATCAACCATAGACAGAGCCCTCCAAAACTAAGCCCAAAACAAACCCACTCCTCTTTTTCTCTTCTCAGCCAACTTAGCATAGCGTTACCCAGGAGAACCCAGGCAGTGGCACTCTGATTTAACTGAATGCAAGGGATCAGGTCACTGTTTCCAGTTGTAGGGTCTGCTGACAGAGTCCTCTTAATTCACAGACCTAATAAAGCTCCAAGGAGCCACAAGAGGTATGGGCAAGAGCATGGAAAGCTGATTATTTACCACAGCCCACATCTGCTGGGTGAGATGTGCTTAAGCTGGTCCAGGCCAGCCCTTCTGCAGAGTGTCACAACCCAGTTCCAGGCGGTGAGAGTAAATGTCGGCTGTACAGTGAGGGTCTCACCTGGGACACGCTGAGGCAGGGGTTCCCTTGGGTGTGGATGTGAATAATCTTGGTTTTAAGCCCAGGCTCAAACAGGATGAGTATTTTGCAGTGAGAAACTCTGTAGCACGTGCTGGAAAGCCCTGCTCCAATCCTGTGCTTCTGTTTCAGACCCAGCACTGACCGCCTGAATCCAGTGCAGCTGAGAAACTGCCATCTTCATTATGCGTTGACTATGAACAGCTATAGTATTAGTGTAGTCTTGCATGGCCAGAACTCACTACATTTAAAGCCATTTAACTTGGGCCCATTAGAAGGCTCAGTGGGGGAAGGCGATTGTTGCCAAGGCCCATGACCTCAGTTCCATTCCTCTATGTGTGCACACTCATGTGCTCAGTCAGGGAAAGGCAGTAGACGCTAGAAATGTGCAAGTATGCTCTGCATGTATCAAAGGCCTAGGTTTTTCCAACTCCTGTGTGAGGCCAATGCACCACCAACATGGTGTGACAGTCACATGGGCCAGCTGTGACAGAGCTCCCAGCTTATATCATGGTTAGGCTATGAAATTACAGTGACAAAAGGGAAGGCTTTATTTGCTTATATTTTAATATCGAAAAGACAAACTAACTGAAAGTAAGTGGATGAAATGAACCAAACTTTTGCTGCAGTGTCATTTAATGAGCTGTAAAAATTGATCAGGAAAATCTGACCCCGGTTCATCTACTGAGGTCTTAACGTTTGAAGAAGAACACTCCCCAAGAGAAGAAAACAAGTCTAAACTACTGACAAGCAAAGATCAGAGGCAGAGAAAGAGAGAGAAGACAAAGTGGTTGTTATTAAATATCTCTGAGCTCATTTGCAAAGTAAAGCTTGAGGGAAGTCAGGGCACCAAATGTCTGCTGCCCGAGTCCGCCCACATGCACTCCCTTCCCAGGGCGACTGGGAGGGAGCACCCACCTGAGTTGGGTCTCCGTAGTCACAGGCCTTAAGCAGCACCAGGCTTCCTTTCTGGCTGGAGCGGCCCTGGGCCACCAGGCATTTGTTGGTCTGCAAGTGGTAGAGCTGCAAAAGAGGACAGCTGTAGTGACAATTTTGGAACTTTGGTTTCTTTCAAAAGCACAGAAACGCCAGCTTTCGGGCTGTGTGCGTGTGGTGTGTGCACAGTGTGAGTAGGTACACCTGTGTGTGTGTACCTACTCACTGAGGCATGGGTTCTCTCAAACCCAGAGCTCATCAGCTGGATTTGCTCCAAGAGTCCTGTCTCTGCCTTCCAAGCACTCAATTACAGGTGGGCAGCACACCTGCCCAGCGTCTACTGGATTCCTAGGATCGAAGCTCTGATCCCCACACTGAGGTGCAGGTTGTTTTATCAGCTGAGCATCCCCTGTCCTCCAGGCCAGTTTTAGAAACTACAACAGTGTAACTTCAGGGCAGAGCACGTAGGCCTTAGTATGACTAGAGAGGGTCTAGTAGGCCTTCTGTTGGCCTCGGAGGGCTGCCAGTGCACTGGACGTGGGACTGACTTAACAGCCATCTTAACTCTCTATCTCAAGTTGCTCCCTAAAGCTGAGTCTCAGCAGTAGCATCTGCTGCATTTTCCTGCTCATCTCCCTCTGAGGAATCCTTTCAGGTCTCACACTGCCTTTCTCCCTGCTGTCTCGGCTCTTGGAAGCTGACACATAAGGGACATAAAGGTGCAGTCCCTCCAAGGCAGCAAATACAGGATGATCTTGACCTTGGTGTAAACAGCAAACATATTAAGATTTCTAAGCTTTTCTACTTGAGAAGAGGGAAGTCCCCAAAAGAATATAATTAAATCTGAGCTAAATCTAGAGAGTCCTAGGACCTCAGAAACTCTAACTGCTCCACCCCTCCCAGAGAAACTTCGCAATGCCATCTCACCCTTCCACGCAGCAAGACTCTGGGGCGCTTGGGTCCTCTGTTGATGAAAATGGGCTGCGGAGGTTTGGCGTTTGGGCCAGGAATCTGCATCTCTGGGTAAATATTATCCAGATACCACTTGAATGATTGACAGCCCAATTTCTTCCTCAGTTCAACACGCTCACTGATATTTCCAAAGGTTTTCGTCTTCAAATCAGGTCTTAAGGAAAAATACTGCTCCTAAGTTAAGAAAGAAAGAGAGAAGGAAGGAAGAAAAAGAGAAAGAAAAAAAATTGTTAGAAATATATTATGCATTCTATGAGGAAAACAGTCCTGTGGGGTTTGTTTGTTTGTTTGGGTTGGGTTTTTCGAGGAAAGGTTTCTCTGTAGCGTTGGCTGTCCTGGACTTGGTTTGTAGACCAGGCTGGCTGAATTCACAGAGATCTGCCTGCCTCCGCCTCCCTGAGTGCAGGGACTACAGGTGTGTGACACCACACCTGGCTGTCCTGTGTTTTCTTAATATCACAAAGGGAACTTTCCAAATGCCTCTCACTAAACATAACACAAATTCAGTATTTTTTTTTTTTATCTCACAGGAGACAAAGTGGAGGAAACTTAACTCAGTAGATTACGTGGAAAGAGTGACTCAAACTCTGGCCTTGGGTCTTCTGTTCTCAACATGAACTGAAGATGCAGGATTCTTGGCTATGGATAGTGACCTTGTTAAAAATGAAAACTGAGCTGAGTATGGCTGTACATACCTTTAATCTCAGCACTACAGAACAGAGGTAGGGAGATCTTTGCGAGTTCAAAATCAGCCTGGTCTATGTAGGAAGCTCTAGGCCCGTAGAGACTACAGGGTAAAACTCTCAAAAATGGCACCACTAATGAAACCAAACAACAAAAAGACTGCAACACAGTTCTGAATTTTAAAATTCATTAACAGAAACTAATTCTCAATACAGACATTTGTAGTTTTAATTAGCTGGTTCATATGTGTATACAGCATACTCTGTTGCTGTATGTTGTTTTGCTGGAAAAACTTTATTATGATGGCGGGAGTACAGCCTTGTGCATTTGTGGTAGTCAGCGGACAGCTCTTTGGGGTTGGTTCTCTCAACCTTAGATAGGATTCAGGAAGCAAACTGGCTGCTGTACGGCAGGCGCTTTACCCACAGAGCTACCTTACTGTTTTAAACACACAACCTCATGAAAAAAATGTAGGCGAGACAGGAATGTTTTTAAAGCTATTAAAATAACTAGTTCTTCTTATATTAAGCATTTACTATAACAACAGCTATTTGTAGTTTTGTTTTTTTGGTTTTTTTTGAGACAGTGCAAACATACAGCTCAAACTAGCCACAGCCTCTCCAGAGCTGGGATCACCATTACACTTTGACATTTTAGTTATGATATAAAATGAGAATCAGACCAGTGAAATCAGACCAGTGAGGTTCACATTTGGTCTTGTTTTCTCTTTGAATGATCATTTTACACATGCAAGACTTTTATAACATGTATTAGTTATTTGAAAAACACTGGTCTGGGGCTGGAGAGATGGCTTAGAGGTTAAGAGCACTGGTTGTTCTTCCAGAGGCCATGAGTTCAATTCACAGCAACCACATGGTGGCTCACAACCATCTATAATGAGATCTGGTGCCCTCTTCTGGCCTGTAGGTATATGTGCAGGCAGAATACCGTGTAAATAAATCTTTAAAAAGACAGACAGACACTGGTCTATGGCTATGCAATTCTTCCAAATACTGATAAACTTCATTGTACAATAATTTATGATTTCATCAGGAAAGTTAAATAGTGGCATACTTTTAAAGTCATAATGGTGGAGTTTTGTTTTGTTTTTGAAACAGGGTCTCACTGTGTATATCCCTGGCTGGCCTGAAACTCACTATGTAGATGAGGCTAGCCTTAACACCAGCTGTCTCTGCTGTGATTAGAGACTTAGGCCCCCAAGCCCTGCTGACTTTTTGTCAATCTTTTACTGCAAAGTTGAATTTTACCATTTACAATCCTTGGCTCCATTTGAATAGGTGCTGCTCACACATGCATAGACTTTAGTGTGTCTGCAGCAAACACAGTTAGTGCCTGTATTCATCTGACTTTGGGATGAGTTAGGCCCTGCAAACCTCCTGAGCAGGCAGCCAGAGCCTAGAGGTCAGCAAACCACATTGTGGGTTCTCAGTCAGGCAGGGATGATAACAAATTCACAAGGAGCTCTGGGTTAGGAGGGGGAGGAGACAAATAGAACTTCGGCATGCTTTGAGCCCTGCTCCCAGATCCCTCCTCCTCAGGACATCACAGCCTGGGCATCTGCTGCCATGTACTTGCCTGTTAGGGCTGCAGATTACTGCCTGCTTCAGTATCTTTGTTTCCAAAGCCAGAGCTAAGGCACTCAGCCAGGCGTGCTGGTGCTTGGATGCCTTTAATCCCAGAATGTGAAGGCACCAGGATGAAGCTCAAAACCAACCCGTCTCAGTGACTGCACAGAAATAATCACAGCAGCATTTCCATAAGAACGTGTAAATCCCACCACCCAGGAGGCAGAGGCAGGCGGCTCTCTGCGAGCTCGAGGCCAGCCTGGGCTATTGAGGGAGTTCCAGAACAGCCAAGGCTACACAGAAAAACTCTTATCTCAAAAGAGACAGAGACAACATGTAAACAACCCACATGTCCACCAGATGAACAGATGGACAGAGTGTCCTTGAGCAATGGGAAGTGGTGAAGTGCCGAGAGCAGCTACACAGGCCAGCCTCGACGCAAATGCCCAGTGACAGCCGCAGAAGAGGAAAGGCACACGTGAGAGTCTAGAAGAGACTGGAGCCAGGAGACAGACAAGCGATTGTCTAGGCCTTGTGGGTAGAAGTGACAAGTGAAAGTACTCTCTTCCTTTCTCATGTGACAAAATGCTCTAACGTTGACATATAAATCATATATGATAAAGAGGCTGCACAGAAAACAAAGCTGTAAAACACAGGGTGAGAGGGAGAGGAGTCCTGAGTCAGCAGTGAAGTCCAGTGGGCAAGGAAGCCCAGCCCAGTTCTGTGGAGTCCTATCTCTGCTGGGACCAGAGGCATCAGCACACAAGGCAGAGCTGCTTCCTGTACTTATGGCATCACCCTGGGAGGTCAGGTGGGTCACCCGGAGGGTCCTGAGCACAAAGAAGCCTGGGGAGAAATGGCCCAGCAGTGAAGGTGAACCAAGGAGAACAGGCAAGAGTGGAGTAAAAGGCCACTACCAAAGCAATGGCCAGACACTCACCTTGTACTCATCCAGCCAGACATGCGCCAGTCTCAGGGAGTTGTGGGTCATGGTATCCTGGCCTTCAGGAGATCCGTAGGGCCGCCTTTTTCGGAAAATGTGCCCTACTCTTGAGCAAGGGATGATGAAGAGCTTACCGCCACACATCCAGATCTAGCCAGAAGCAAACGGCATGATTGTCAGTTCAGACTGAAGCAGCACACGCATCTTCACGGGACGAACCTTTATGAATGGTGGCTACGCAACTTAAACATGTTTCTCTCTCTACTCGGGAGAAAGTAGGACACTTAAAAATTCGGTCCGTCTGAAATTAAAAATGCAACCAATTCTGAAGTGTTCATTTGCTCCCATGCGTGTGAACTGTGTTGTCTTTTGTTGAATTAATGGGCTTGCTCTTAAGGGTTCAAAGACAAGGAACACTTCTTAACTGCTCTTCCATGTACTTATTTTGTTTCTAAGAAAACTTGTTTTTCTTATGTGTTTTATGGTGTTCCTACATATGCATATATGTTTGCATGTGTGCTGGCACATGCAGGAGAATCTTGGGGTTCAAGAGATAGCGATCAGTGGACTGGGGGAGGGGCATGGGAGAAGAGGAAGGGAAGGCGGGATTGGAAGGGGCGGGGAAGGGGGCTACAGCTGGGATACAAAGTCAATAATTTGTAATAAATAAATAAACAAAGAGCACTAGCTGCTCTTCCAGAGTTCAATTCTCAGCACTCACATGCTGGCTCACAACAATATACAATGGGATTTGATGCCCTTTTTTGGTTTGCAGATATATGTGTAGACAAAACATCCATATACATAAACTACGTAATAATAGATCGATTTTTAAAGGGGGGGATCTTTTATCACTCTTTTACCTTTTTTTTTTTTCTCTCTCTCTGAGACAGGGTTTCTCTGTGTAGCCTTGGCTGTCTTGGATTTACTTCTGTAGACCAAGCTGGCCTCAAATTTACAGTGATCAATATGACTCTGCCTCCCAGAGTCTGGGATTATAGGCATGCGCCACAGTGCCTGGCTTCTACCCGCTACTTTCTGCGGCAGGGTCTCAATCAAACCTAGAGCTCACTTGTATGGCTGGTCTCACCTGCCCGCTTGCTCTGGGGACCCTGTGCCTGCTTTCCAGAGCTAGAATTACAGGTGAGCAGCCATGCCGGCCTGCCATCTACATTGGCTCTGGGAATCCAGAGTCCGTTACCCTTGTTTGCAGGACCAAGTGCTTTAACCATAGAGCCACTGCCACAGCTCTAAAAAGTGTTTCTTATAAACTATATAGTTATTGAGATTTGAAAGAACTTGGTTCCAGGGCTGGCAAGATGGTTCAGTGAGTAAAACAGTACTTGCCACCAAGCCTGGGGATTGAACCCACATGGCGGAAGGGGAGAACCAACTCCTGTATGCTATGCCCCGGTCCACATGAGCACTACAGTACATGTGGGTACATGTACATGCACACATGCATAATTTAAAAAAAAAAAAAAGAACTTAGTTCCAGGGCTGACAGGATGACTGAGTAGAGAAAAGCATTTGCCAAAAAGTCCTGACAACTTGGGCTCAATCCCTAAGACCTCTGTGGTAGAAGGAGAGAAGTGATTCCTGCCAAGTTGTCCCTCTGATCTCCGTATGCTTACCATGTCATGTGTGAGAGTGTAAATACACTTAACATTTGTAGGATTCATTTATTTTTGCTAAAAAGAAAGAGAACAAAGGAAAACTGAACTAATGGTATCTATATAAACCTGAAAAGTTACAGAGAAAAACGGCCCTTTATGTGGTAATAGGTTTTCAAAATTATAAACAGATGTGTGTAGCTACCGTGCTGTGGGCTGTCAGGGACTCTGCAGACAGGTCCAGGAGCTGGGTGGTAGGTGGGGCCACTGCTCAAGAGGTTCTGTTTGCCCTTAAAATACAATTATATTCCATTACAGACAATTTAGTAACAGAACACACACCAAATCAAAATTACCCGAAATGAGATTTCCAGATTTTCTCCTCCCCAGATATCCATGCCACTGTCGTACTGTCCAAGGTCATTGAAATACTGTCTGTTCATGGCAAACAATCCTCCAGCCATTGTAGGTGACCTAAAAGAGGAACACAGCCTGTGCTCATTCAATAGAACCAGTTACCTTCTGTGACTCTGCAGCACAGGAGATTAGATAAACAATAGAGCATAACAGATAAAGAGGAAACATTTTCATCCACAAGGGAACGAGCTAGGCCACGTACTTAAATGTTCTGGATTGCTGAGGCTGAATTAAGGTTATGCTCTTAAGTATCAAAGTATTTTTCTTACTGTAACCAAACTCTGCCAGGAACCCAACTGAAATGACTATAATTCCTTTTGATGGCCTGGGACAAAGACTGAGTCCAGGGCCTGCCACAGAGACAGTCTCAATTTCTGAGTAGGACAGACCAGACGTCAGCAGTGGCTCTCAAGTGGATGACTGCACAGCAGTGACACCTGTAATGTTGGAGCATCCTCAGAACTCTAATGTTTGGAACCACGGTACACGTGGAAGGGAGGGCCACTGCTGACATTTGGTTAAGCCGGGGACCCTGCTACTTCTCAAACACACGAGGGTCCCTTCACTCCCACAGCAGCCTGCCAAAGGATGTCTTGCAATGAGGAAAGCCACAGCAGGCACTACTCAAAGGCTCAATCCCAGCTTCCAGGCTTCTGACCTCCTGATCTAGAGCTAAGGAATCATGGGTGAGCTCCACTGGCCAAACCGCTGGCAGAAGAGAGGCAGAACACTCAACAAAGACTCTAGAGTGTCTAAAAAAGGAACAGACAGATAAATAATCAGGAAACCAGGGAGATAAACCACAGAAGAGGGAAACAGTCCACAATGAAAATAGATTAAACAAGTTTTAATTATGAAGCTATCAGACTTCAAAATGACTACTCAATGCATTCAAGATAAAAGACAAGATGGAAAGCTTGGGGGAAAGCAGATACTCTAAAAAAACATTGACACATGGGGTGGGGATGCGGCTCAGTTGGTAAGGGGGCTTGTCTAGCAGTCAGAAATGCCTGGCTTCAATCCCAAACATTGCATAAACCAGTTACATAACATGAGCCTCATCTATCGTAAAACAAAACAAAACAAAACTACTTACACATCTGGAAAGCACTTTTGGGGGAAAAAGTATCTTCAAAAGAATCAAAAATGAGACAGCCAAGATGGTATTTGCAATTGATAGTTGCTAGGAAAGGGAAAATCAGTTTTCTTCAATGGAGTGATACTGTGTATCAACCATACCCAAAACAGGCCCTATACAGTGGGATAGTTGGCCAACGCGACTCTGTGCTCGTGTACTTTGTCGTGTTTGTGTTTGTGTCTTAGGAAATATGAAGTTGACCAAGTGGGGATGGGAGATCTGGGAGAAGTTGGTGACAGTAAAGAATATGACCGAAATATTTTATATGAAAATTCAAAAACATTTTAAAAAGACTGATATGACTTCTTGTCATCTTGTGCAAAAGTGCGTGAAACAAGTGTGTTGCCGTTTGACTTGGGTCTCATCCCAATCATATATATGCAAATATTCCAAAATGCAACAAAGAAATCTGAAATCTAAACCACTTCTGGCCTCAGATTAAGAGCTATGCAGCCTGTAGTGATGAACTGGAGACGAGCCTGAGACCACAGCAGACGGGTGACACACCACCCCAGGAAAGTTACATATTCACCTCTCACAAACTACACAGCACTTATGGGGACTGACAGTTTCTTATCCTTAACTCTTGGATGGGTTTATATAAAACTAAGCCACTGAAGAATCTTTATTGGGCCAGACAGGTGAAATACACCTTTAATTTCAGCACTCTGGAGTTAGAGGCAGGAGGATCTCTGAGTTTCAGACCAGCCCGGTCTACAGAGCAACTTCCAGAACAGCCAAGGGTGTTACTCAGAGGAACAGTCTCAAACCAACAAATAGACAAAACCAAGATCTGTTGTATTTTTGAGACAGGGTCTCTCTTTGTAGCCCTCGCTATCCTGGAACTCACTCTGTAGACCAGGCTGGTCTTGAACTCAAAGATCCACCTGTTTTTACCTCCCAAGTGCTGGGATTAAAGGTGTGCACCACCACTGCTCACCTTCAAACTTTTTTTACTGGTTAAGTCAAGACCTTTACCCCTTACAAAGAAGCAGTTTTCCTTAATGTCCTGTTTTTTAAGGAGAGTCTGCTGGGGCTGACTCTCCCAACCTCTCTTACCTTATTGGGGCCGTGGCTCCTTCAGGTCCTCCCAGCTCAGATTCCGGAACTAGATCCCACTTGAAGTGCAGCCCCCAGTTGAAACCTCCCCGAACCACTGGAGATGAGCTGTAAGCAAGCGTGTCAGCACTGATGATGTCAATCACAGGGCACACCACAGTGTGTGGGTCCTCACGGATGACGGCCAGCAAGGGCTGTAACCACATCACATTCACTTCACAGTGGCTGTCCAGGAACACTAGGACTTCTCCTGGAAAGATGAAAGGAGAAGACAGAGGAGTGGCGCCTCACACTTGGCCCATATGCAGCTGACCAGTATAGGCAGGAGGGCACAGGCCACGGATGGCCGGCCACCATGACCACCCCCACCAAGAACTACTCTCTTGGGCTGCCAGCTCAGGGAAGTTCTTTGGCCAAGAGTTTTCTCTGAAATGTACACTTCCCACAGAGATGGTATAAACTACGTGCATGACCCAACAAGCTGTCAGGCAACTCAGGAGACTCCTCCTCTCCCTCTGACAGCAAGACCCATTGTGCTCTGGTGTAGTGACAGTGGCCAGTGGTGGAGCCCACTTTTATTATAGTCACTCAAAGTATCTAATTGAGTACATTCCTGCCTTAGAGACCATACTTCCCTCTAACTGGTGGCTCAGCATCTCTGAGAACTGGTAACCACTATGGTAACTAGCAAAGAGGAGGGGCCTACAGGGTGGCTTCTGGACTGCTCTGCCAAACACAGTGGGTACCATCTGTACATGTCAACCTTTCTTCTGAAGTCCCACTGTGCTACCTTAAGCTCACTTCTTAGCATCGCCACAGGGCTCTAAGGCCCTCAGTCAGCCTTCTAATTATAAAATATAAAAACGCTTCCTGTTGTCTTTGAATCTGCTTGATACATGTGAGCCAGGGTGAGGACTGTTTTGTTTAATGTAATTTTTTTATTTATTACAATTTATTCACTTTGTATCCCAGCTGTAGGCCCCACCCTCATCCCCTTCTATCTGACCCTAGCCTATGAGGCCTCATCAGGACTGTCTTCCTCTGTGGCCTGGTAAAGCTGGCCCCTTCAAGAGCCAGCCACTAAGTTCATGTCAGAGACAGCCCCTGTTCCCCTTACTAGGGTACCCACTTGGGACACTGAACTGCCATCGGCTATATCTGTGCAGGGTTTCTAGGTTATCTCCATGAATGGTCCTTGGTTGGAGTATCAGTCCCAGAAAAGACCCCTGTGCCCAGATTTTTTGGTTCTGTTGCTCTCCTTGTGGAGCTCCTGTTCCCTCCAGGTCTTTCTATTTCCCTCTCTTTCATAAGATTCCCTGCATTCTGCTCAAAGTTTGGCTATGAGTCTAGCATCTGCTTTAATACTGTGCTGGGTAGTCTTTCAGAGGCCCTCTGTAGTAGGATCCTGTCCTGTTCCCTGTTTTTTCCCTCTTCCCATTTTGTCTACCCTGTTTGCCCCTCTGAATGAGGTTTGAGCATCTTACCCAGGGTCCTCCTTCTTGATTAGCTTCTTTAGGTGTACAGATTTTAGTTTGATTATCCTATATTATATGTCTAATATCCACTTATAAGTGAGTATAAACCATGTGGTCTTTCTGCTTCTGGGATACCTCACTCAGGATGATCTTTTCTAGTTCCCACCATTTGCCTGCAAGTTTCATGATTTCCTTGTTTTTAATTGCTGAGTAGTATTCCATTGTGTAAATGTACCACAATTTCTGTAGCCATTCCCCCATTGAGGGACTCCGTTGTTTTGGATAAATCTAAATTTTGTTGAGAAACTTGAAAGGTTAGCAGAGAGCAGCATTATTCTAAATAAGCATGAGAGTAGATTTGACAGAACTTATTAAAACATCAATTACTGACAATATCTCAAAGTTTTCAATGATGAAAACAAATTAGTCACATAGTTCCCTGTTTGTCCAGAAACTCAGTGTGGACATAAAACATCTAGCCTTTACCTACTGGAGAAAACATGCTCCCCAGCACCATCCGTGCTCAACAGGAAATGAGGTCAGGGTTTCTCTAAGGAGAAATGTCTTCATAGCTTTTCTTAATGCTGAAAGTAGTGCTTTTTCCAAATGCAGTAAGATTCCATCTGGCCACACCAAGTGTGCCATGGTGACTTCAAACTAGCTTGAGCCTGACAGATCCTATACCGTATCTGAATGAAGACAGCCAGATCATAGAGTAACAGTAAATGTATACTGCGACAGTACGGTGGTTCAGTACAATCCCCAAATCTCCTCAGCCTTCTCCAGCTCACCGCCTTCAATGAGCCGGCACAACCAGCTCCTTTAGTCTTTGGAGTCAGCGGTAGCACTCTGACCTTGCGGCACTGGCTCAGACTGCATGTGGAGGCGCTGCTCTCCTTTCCTGTCTCCTCCTTCAGGTCATGACAGTTTTTTTAGAGGAAAAGACAAAATTCCAAAACTGAAGTCCCAACTAAGCCTACCAAGTGCAATGGGCCATGGCTAGAGTGGACTGGCAGTGCCCAGTGCTTCTCGTCACAGACCCTGGGGTGGGGTGGGTGTGAAGCAGAGCAGCTCACAGCACTGATGCAACTGACACCACTATGAGGGACAGGCAGCCCTCATGATTTCTCACACACCCACGAGGTACTCTAAACAAATTCATTTTTCTGCATTTTTAAAGGAAAGTATCTTAGTCACGATCAATAAACCTTACATTCCGTCTTTCTAGGTAAGCACAGACATCCAGCTGTGGTGGTGCATGTCTGTAATCCCAGCACTTGGGAAGTAGAAGCAGGGACTCAGAGGTCAAGATCATCCTCAGCTACTTAGCAAGTATGAAGCCAGCCTGGGACCAAAACAAAAAAGGAGTGCATTTTCTGCAGAAGAGTGAAATCTGGCACCTGTTCTTTGCTTTTCAGAGAGATTAGCATATGGTGGAGGATGTAGGCTTGAAAACCTCTTGAAAACCAAAAGAGATTTTCTCCTCCTTGCTATCACTGTTGATAGTTATGGAAACCAATCTTATTTACCAAATAAAATCCTGACACCGACTCCAGAGATGAGCACTCCACACTTACATTTGAGCAGAATTTCAGCCAAGCAGTTTGGATTTTAAGTGTTTCTATATTAAATTTTTAAAAGTTCAGTTATGTGTTGGCTTGGACTTTTCTACTTCTGTAAGAACAAAAGATAAAAAAACATGTTTGTAAGGCCAATAATTAACCAATAGACCACTACAAAAACAGGCCAGTGAGAACTCTAGCAGTGATTTCTGTACTCTGCGCTTTAGAGCAGCAGGTCAGAGCTATAAAATCTTTCCAAACCAAACAAGCTTCTTCACTCTTTGAGCAATAGCCAATGAAAACATGGTGTGGATTACTTGGTTTGCTGCTTTTCAGCTTCTTTGGTTCTTTATATATACTGGATATTAGCCCTCTGTCAGATAAAGGGTTGGTGATGATTCTTTCCCAATCTGTAGGCAGTCGCTTTGTTTCGATGATGGTGTCCTTTGCTTTACAGAAGCTTTTCAATTTCATGAGGTCCCATTTATTGATTGTTGCTCTTAGAGCCTGTGCTGTTGGTGTTCTGTTCAGGAAGTTTTCTCCTGTACTAATGAGTTCTAGGGTATTCCCCAGTTTTTTTTCTAGCCTATTTAATGTGTCTGGTTTTTATGTTGAGGTCTCTGATCCACTTGGACTTCAGTTTTGTGCAGGGTGAAAAGTATGGATCTATTTTCATTTTTCTACATGTAGACAGACATCCAGTTGGACCAGCACCGTTTGTTGAAGATGCTATCTTTT
This sequence comes from Psammomys obesus, assembly GCF_907164565.1. NCBI lineage: Eukaryota > Metazoa > Chordata > Mammalia > Rodentia > Muridae > Psammomys > Psammomys obesus. Next base: position 12,393,112 of record NW_026592118.1, read on the forward strand.
TTCCATTGAATGGTTTTGGCATCTTTGTCAAAAATCAGGTGTCCATAAGTGTGTGGGTTTATTTCTGGATCTTCTGTTCGGTTCCATTGATCCACCATTCTGTTTCTATGCCAGTACCATGCAGTTTTTATAACTGTTGCTCTATAGTACAGCTTGAGATAAGGGATGGAAATACCTCCCGAAGATCTTTTATTGTAGAGGATTGTTTTAGCAATTCTCGGTTTCTTGTTATTCCATACGAAGTTGAGAATTTTTCTTTCCAGGTCTGTAAAGAATTGTGTTGGCAATTTGATGGGAATTGCATTAAATCTGTAGATTACTTTTGGTAAGATGGCCATTTTGACTATGTTAATCCTGCCAAGCCATGAGCATGGGAGATCTTTCCATCTTCTCATATCTTCCTCTAATTCTTTCTTCAGAGACTTGAAATTTTTTTCATACAAGTCTTTGACTTGCTTGGTTAGGGTTACACTTAAAAAATGGGGAACAGAGCTAAACAGAGAATTCTCTGTAGAGGAATATCGAATGGCAGAGAAGCACTTAAAGAAATGCTCAACCTCATTAGCCATTAGAGAAATGCAAATCAAAACAACCCTGAGATTTCACCTTACACCCATCAGAATGGCCAAGATGAAAAACTCAAGTGACAACACATGCTGGAGAGGTTGTGGAGAAAGGGGAATCCTTCTCCACTGCTGGTGGGAATGTAAACTTGTACTACCACTCTGGAAAGCAATATGGCGCTTTCTCAGACAACTAGGAATAGGGCTTCCTCAAGATCCAGCCATACCACTCCTAGGCAGATACCCAAAAGAGGCTCAAGTACACAAAAAGGACATTTGCTTAACCATGTTTGTAGCAGCTTTATTTGTAATAGCCAGAAGCTGGAAACAGCCCAGATGCCCCGCAACTGAAGAATGGATGCAGAAACTGTGGTACATCTATACAATGGAGTATTACTCAGCAATGAAAAATAAGGAAATCGTGAAATTTGCAGGTAAATGGTGGGACCTGGAAAGGATCATCCTGAGTTGTCCCAGAAGCAAAAAGACACGCATGGTATATACTCACTCATATAAACATACAACATAGAATAAACCCACTAAAATCTGTACATCTAAACAAACTAAGCAAAAGAGAGGACCCTAACTAAAATGTTCAATCCCCATCCTGAAAGGCAAAGAGGATGGACATCAGAAGAAAAAGAAAATAGGAAACAACCTCGGAACCTGCTACAGAGGGCCTCTGAAAGCCTCTGCAGTATAGACTGTCAAAGCAGATGCTGAGCCTGATGGCCAACTGATGGGCAGAGTGAATGGAATTTTATGTAAGAAATGGGAAATAGTAAGAGCTGGAGGGGACGGGAACTCCACAGGGAGAGCAACAGAACAAGATAATTTGAACACAGGGAACTTCCCAGAGACTCATACTCCAACCAAGGACTATTCGTGGAGATAACCTAGAACCCCTGCACAGATGTAGCCCATGGCAGTTCAGTGTCCAAGTGGGTTACATAGTAATGGGAAGAGGGACTGCCTCTGACATAATCTGATTGGCCTGCTCGTTGATCACCTCCCCCTGAGCGGGGAGCAGCCTTACCAGGCCACAGTAGAGGACAATGCAGCCACTTTTGATGAGAACTGATAGACTAAGATCAGAAAGGAGAGGAGAACCTCCCCTATCAGTGGACTTGGGGAGTGGCATGCATGCAGAAAGGGGAGGGAGGGTGGGATCGGGAGGGGAGGAGGGACGGGCTTATGGGGGGGATACAAAATGAATAAAGTGTAATTAATAAAAAAATTTTTAAAAAGCTAGCATAAGGTAAAAAAGAAAACATGGTGTGATGCTTGACTGCCTGGTCCCCATTGAGTGAAACTGTTTGGGAAGGATTAGGAGGTACGGCCTTGTTAAAGAAGTGTGTCACTGGAGGTGGGCTTTAAGGCTTCAAAAGCCCATGCCAGACCTACTTAGTTCTGTCGCTGCCTCTTTCTGTGGCTCAGATAAGAGCTCCGAGCTACCCCTGCTGCCATGCTTCTCACCATAAGTCATGGAATAACCCTCTAAAATCGTGAGCCATAAATTAAGCGCTCTCTTTCTAAGTGCCTTGGTTGTGACATCTCTTCTCAGCAACAGAGAAGTAACTAAGATGTGTGGCTTCTTTTGGCTCTCTGTAGGTGTCCAGCACCACAGAACCACAGGGGGCTATACCTGTAGCGTGGGCTGCTCCAATCATCCGTCCTCGGATCAAGCCCTCACGCTTCATATTTCTTATGACCTTGACTTTTGCAGGCAGGTATCTTTGGATGTATTCATCTAGTTCTCCTTTTAAATCATCTGAAAAGAACAGTTCCATAATTACTCACTTACCATGAGACATATGCCAAGGTTTCCATTTCTAAAGTTGTATCTGCCAAAATACAAGTGATACAAGTGATCAAAGAAATGTGCTCGACTCTGCCTCACTGTAGAGCATCCTAGTGCCCTCTGTAGGAGGAAAAGGAACCCAGCCAAGAGGAATTGCTGCCTTAGGTGTGTATTTCTACAACAGTGTCAGAAATGAAGCTAAATATGAAAGCTCTTGCTTGCAATCCCAGACTCAAGGCTGAGGCAGGAGGATTCCTGTAAGTTCAATGCCCACCTTGGCTTGACAGACACTTGAGATCATCCTAGACTACAAAGAGACATTCTTGTCATTAAAAAAGAACTCTAGCCAGGGATGGTGGAGCATACCTGTAATCCCAGCACTCCAGGAGGCAGAGGCAGAGGCAGGTGGATATCTGTGAGTTCGAGGCTGGCCAGATATATACAGTGTGTCCAGGACAGCCAAGGCTACACAGAGAAACCTTGTCTCAAAAAACAAAACAAAAAAGGAAAGAAGTCTAAGCCAGGTCAGGTGCTGCACACCTTTAACCCCAGCACTTGGGAGACAGAGGCAGGCAGGCAGACTTCTGTGAGTTCAAGGCCATCCTGGACTACAGAGAGAGACCCTGTCTCAAAATAACAAAACAAATCTAACAAAAAAGGTGAGTTTTGGTGTCTGAACTTTTCTAAACTTTCTCCTTTAAAGTTGCTATACTTCCAGGTCTGGGTATTATGGTCTCGTAATTCACGGGTGTTGTGCTCCTTCGTCAGTCCATGAATGTACTGGTTGGTATACAGCTCTCCTGTTGCTGCAGAGGGTCTAAAGACAAGCGGAGTTCATAGAAAAATGTCTCTGTGGCATTCCCTCACTGACTGCAGCGCAGGGAGAGGGCTGGAAGCCAGGCAGACCAGGTGTAATCTACACACGC
>NW_026592118.1:12396411-12478235 GCF_907164565.1 Psammomys obesus
CTCTCTCTCTCTCTGTTTCTCTGTGTAGCCCTAGTTGTTCTGAAACTCAGACTGAGAGCTCTGCTTGCCTCTGTCTCCTGAATGCTGGGATTAAAGGATTAAAGGTGTGTGCCACCACAGCACATTTATTCTTGGTCTCCATCTTTATAAAACGGATCCCACTCACCTTGAAGGAGGCTGAGAGCTCAACGGTATAAAACTTTTCTTTGCAAAAATCTACAGTTGAAGAAAGGTGCATAAAATATGTAGTGATTCTCAGAAAAACTAGCATTCAAATAACATCTAATAACTTTCTGAATGCAGGCTACTCTATTCTGGAAAGAACTGGTATAGCAGAGTTACGCTATAAGCATGGTCCACAGCACTCTGCCAAGTGAAAAGCGCCAATTTCGAAAGGGCACATACTGAATATCCATTTATATCACACTTTTGAAATGACAAAATCAGAGGTTATCAGATGCCAGGAAGGGATACAAGGGCACAAAGACAGAGGATAGCTCTAAAGCGAACACCAGAGGCTGCTGGGTGATGCAGTGTGCTTCTTAAGACTGTGCTGGTGTTGATAGCAACTTTGAAGATAAGCTGACACTTCTCCACTGTGGAATTCTGCTTTCTACACTGTACTGTAAATATAAAAGACAACCAACACGAGAAGCTGGTTGAAGAGCAGCAGAAGTCTTCATAACTTCCTATGAGCTGGAGCTTAATTCATAATGGGCATTTTTTAAAGCAAACCAAGGGGAATTCCCCAGGGGTGAATTTAGATAACACTGTAAACAGCTTACAAAGATAAAGAACTTCAGCAAAATAATCCTATGATCAATGGGCAGGCTGGAAGCTCAGCCGAAACTGCATCACACCGTGAAAAAGAACCTTGGTGAACGGCGACCCTTCACAGACCACTTACCAAAGTCGCTGCTGTCATCCACAAGGATGACCTCATGAAGAAGGCGTGCCGGCGTGCGGTCCACAACACTGTGCACAGTCCGCAGCAATGCAGAGAAGGCTTCGTTGTAGAAGCAGATAACAACGCTAGCAGTGGGCAGGCCAGTCGGGTAGGACTTCACCCTACACCTTTATCAAAATAAGAAAACCTGGTGTTTTAAGAGGCTTAAATGTCTTGGGTTATTTCCTGCCACCTTGTTCTGCTTCTTGCTTGCAGTACAGTGATTTTAAGCATTTATAAAAACACTGTGGCTTACTCTTTGCTTCACACTATGTTACTAATTTTCCCTTTAAAGCCTGGTTTCTTTCTCTTGGTGGAGAAGTTACACAATGCACTATTGTTCATGAAATCACTGCATGAGCAGCACTAGAGGCTTATCCAGTTTCTCAATGAGGGTCAAATGGAAACATAATAACGCAACTTTGTCTTTGAAATGTTCAGTTTTTACCTAAATGTAAAAAGGATTTGAGTAAACTGTGGTATTCTTAGATGACAGAGTGGACATACTAACTACTTGAAAGCCGGCTCTGAGCAACAGCAGTTAGTAACTTAAAGAATAAACTCCAGCCTGGTGGTGGTGCATGCCTTTAATCCTAGCACTTGGGAGGCATAGGAAGGTGTATTTCTGTGAGTTAGAGACCAGCCTGGTCTGCAGAGTGAGTCCAGGACAGCCAGGCCTACACAGAGAAACCCTGTCTCTAAAAGCAAAAACAAAACAAAACAACAAAAGCAAAAAGGGGGGATAAACTCCAGCGCCCTGCCTCTTTTCCTCAGGCTCACAGCCCTCCCGGGAGTGTGTGTCCCACCTACCTCCAGCCTCCTACAGCTCTCCCACGATCAGCCAAAGCTGATATGAATCAGTTCCTTTAGCATGCTGCGCTCACACTTCAGAGGCCCCTCTGTGCTGTCTCTCCATGGAAAGGCCTTGCTACATTGAGGCCCCTCCCTGCTGTTCCACCGGCCCGATCTAAGCCCTGTCTCATGCTTCTGCAATAACTTGCCCTGACTAGACTGAGCTCTGTGAACCAAAGGGCTGCATCTGTTGCAGGATATATGATCCCACTGTAAACCCCAAAACTGAACTGTAAAACCCTGCTTGTTTGGTGTGGTTGAGCCCTATCACACACCTTTAATCCAAGAACTTTCTGTTTCTTGTAAACTGGTGATTATGGTGTAGTTCACCCAGCCCTAGTGCACACCTGTAATCCAAGAGCTTTCTGTACACAGGATTTAATAAAGTTAACCCTGGGTCAAGAGGCAGAGTGAGAAATCAGCTGGCAGGGATTAAAGAGTAAGAGGGACTTTGAGTTGAGGGATATTTAAGACAGTGTGGAGAAGAAGGAGGAGCTTTTGGGGGCTTTAGCTTAGACTTTAGCCTCTGGCCCTGGGTGTTTTTGGCCTTTTCCTCCTGGGCTGTCAACTGAGCTAGTCAGCCTTTTGGGTTTTTTCCCATCTGGACCTGAGCTGAGAAAAGTCAGCTGGTGCTTTCTCTGCCTCTCTGAGCTAGCAGGTTTTCACACCAGCATCTGGCTCCTGAGTCTTTACTAGTAAAATAGAATGGTTGGGGTTTTCATTTTATTAAAACAAAACAAAACAAAACAACCTACATCCTATTCTGTCCAGAGCCTGTGTATTATATGGCAAACTAAAGGTGCTCAACAAACATCTGTGGAATGACTGACTACAGAACAAAACGCCTGTGAAAGAAAGAAAAGAAAGTACAAAATATTATGAGAAAGACAGTAATTCACTAGTTTTAATTCCCCGTTGCCATAAAATAAATATTTTTTGAAGTTTAGGTTCAGGTTATTGACTTGGAATGTCCAAAGACATCAGCAAGCTCTAAAACTACATCATTACATTCTCAGACCATGGGCTTCAAGGGTAGGAGTGGGATCCAGCTCACCATTCTGATATGACAAATACTAGGTGCAAAATCTGAACACTGCCATTAAAACACTGTCATTGAAACTCGTCAGAAAAAAAAAAAAAAAAAAAAAAAAAGGAGCATACTCTGCATTCCTGGTGTCTGGCACATCTCTGTGGTATCCCAATCGGTTACTAATAAGCATATTAAACGCATGTTTCTGGTAGCCCAGGTCTCTCAATTCCTGATCACGTTCATTGAAAATCATACCTGAAAGAGAGCAAAATTGCCTTACGTCTGAAAAAGATGATCTTAATAGCCATTATGATGTGATGGTCTCCCAGAAGCCTTGACTTCACCATTGTAATCAGAGTATACCACCATATTTTTCAAACTGACTGCAGTTTCAGGTTTCAAATAAGCTGAGGCTGCCGTCAGATTTTTATCAATTGAATGCAAACCACGTGTGCCTTAATCATGAACACCTGCTCAAAAACACTTTCTTAAGAATATCTTCTTATGTGCTGGCACACATACCTTTAGTCCCTGCACTCAGGAGATAGAGGCAGGCAGATTTCTGTTCAGGCCAGCTACTCAGTGAGACCTGGTCTCAAAAAACAAACAAATAAACAAAAATACCCATATTTTATAATCACGAGACAAATTTATCCATGACCAGAGGAAAAATACTGATAATGTTCCATAAAAGCAACAGATTAGATCCCAATGAACCCCAGCAGGCCCCAATCTCATCAAGCTTTTATATACCCACGCCCCACAAAAATTTACACACAAACTTTTGTATAAAGGGCTTCTGCCAGGCGTAGTAGTACATGCCTTAATCCCCGCACTTCAGGAGGCAGAGGCAAGGTGGCAGGTGGATCGCTGTGAGTTTAATGCCAGCCTGGTCTACAAATCTAGAACAGCCAAGGCTACACGGAGAAACCCTGTCTTGAAAAACCAAAAAATAAAAAACTAAAGACATTAAGAAGGGTCCCTATGATCTTTGGTTCAGGGTTTAAACAGCTTTTCTGTCAGCTACTGTACAGATTTAAAAAGAACCATGTAACTATGGGAACAATTGGAAATGTCTAGTCTTGAGGATCACACGATTTAAGGAGTACAGACCTGATCACTTACCCAGCTCAGAGGAGGATTTTGAGAGGCCTTCATCTGGATCTTCCACATGATTATTCATCAAGTCGTCAACTCTGTTTGCTTTGAACTGTGGGTCTAATAGTCGACCCGGACCTCGAGTAAAACGTGGATAGAATTTTTTGGGAAATGGTCCATGAGGCCCAGACCCCTTGATGGGCACATTCTTCAGGGGCTGGGTCACTTCACTGAAGTTGAAATAAATGAAAAGCAGAACTGTCCAGGTTGCAGATGTAAAAAGGCACCCATAACAGAAATAGCGAACTGTGACACTTCCCATTATAGACCTAGCATAGCTCCAGGGCCATTTTCAGTTTCCTAAAAAATAAAGATACCCATGTCAGACCTCCAGAACACTCCTCAGCCAGCTACTAAACACACTTAACAATCTCTAAACCACCCTGCCTATTGTTAACAGAGGTACAAAATACACAATGTGTTAACATTTAGAAAAACAAGGCAACAAAATAGCTGACTTATTTACCTGCCCTGTTAATGAACACTCCTCACCTTTGCTCTAAATTGCTTTCAGTGCGGTCACTGCTTTCAAGCTCTGACTTCTCATGAATAGAATTCAAATGCTGTGTGTACCATCACAGAACATGTGAAGTTTCTTTGAGATAGCCAGGAGTGGTGGCTTATAACTATACTCTCAGCACTTGGGAGACTAAGGCAAGATGACCCTGAGTTCATGACCAACCTGTGCTGCATAATGTCATGTAAAACAAAGTTGGAGCAAAATACTGTATCAAACAGCAGCACACATAAAATAGTTCAAGTAAGCTGAGGACAAGGATGAGGACAAGGAAATGCAATCTAGGCAATCTTGCATAGGAGAGTCTGCACAAGATATAACTTAAAAATTACTTATTTCTACAGCCTATTAAAATTGTTCCTAAAAAAACAAGGCAAAGCAAATTAATCAGTAAACCTCACTGTAAACATTAATCCTGAAGATTATACCCTCAGTCTAGATGTTTTAAAATTATTTGCCAACCAAGAATGACTAGACATTTCACAAGTCAACTTAAAAAACAAAAGTAATTCAAAGCAAAGTTAAAATAGTAATACAAAAAGAGAGAGTGGCTGAAACTGACTACAATGTAAATGAGCTGCCCTGTCAGCTGACAGTACCTTTTAAACTAAATATATCCATGAAAAATGCAAATGCAAGAAAACATTCTGGAAGAAAGGTTGGAGAAGTGTTTACCATGAAAAACAAGTCACAAATTTGCAACAACATGGGAAGGCAGAGTAACGACCTTTAAGACAAACACTGAGTTTCAACTAAGAAAGATTTTAACTGCCTAGCATCTTGGCTTAGGAGCTGGAAACTAGCAAGCAAACAGCAATAAAAACAAAAGTACAATGTGTTCAGAAGGCCATGGGATGCTGAAGTCAGGCCATAGGCATGCTGCTTTGACCCTCGCCAACTATGTAACAAAACTGACATTTAAAGATGGTTCTCCTCAAGCCACTCCAGGCCTTCCTACCTCGACTGTGGACTCCTGCAAATTAATACAGAATGGAGCCACCCAAAGTGGACTTGAAGAAAGACAGCCAAGCCCTTCTGAGTCTCAGGATACAGCTGTTTCAGCAAGCAACTCTGTATTACAAGTGAGCGTTGACATTTGTTTCTTTTCAGCCTGACTTTCACCATCTTGGCCAAGTCTAGAGCCCTTTAAAAGCAAGATTCAAGGAGGCGGGGAAGAGACCTCAGTTGTAAAGATCTGGGTTCACTCCCTAAAATCTATGTAAAAAGCCAGGTGTGGCAACATACTTTCAGTCCTAGCCCTAAGGACAGATAAGTGGATTACTGTGTCTTGCTGGCCAGTCAAGTTAGGCAACTTCCAGGCCAATGACACACTTTGAAATTCCACCTGAAGTGTTTGTGTAACAGCTCCACATTTAAAGGACCACAGACAATACAGCTTTTCCGACCTTCCAGAGCTGTGCTGTGCATTTCTAGTTTCTAGGCAACACCGTACAGACTGATATAATTGTCCTTTTAATCATAAACTAAAACCTCCATGGCTACAAAGTGCTTGCTGTAGAATTTGATCCATAGCACCAATGTAAAAGACCAGAAATTGTGGCAAGCCTTGAATAAATTTATTCAGTTAGGATTCATTAATTTTAGCTTATGAGTATTTTGCCTCCATGTATCTTTGTCACCACATGTGTCTCTGGTGTCCATGAAGGTCAGTAGAGGACATCAGATTCCTTGGAACTGTAATTAGGGAATGGTTGTGAACTACCATATGGATATAGAAATCAAACCTGGGTCATCTCCAAGAGTAACAAATGCTCTTAAACACTGAGTGTAGCATGCTTTGTAATCCCAAGGCTGAGGTGAAGGCAGCTGGATCCCTGGGATTTCCTGGCCCACTAGCCTAGCCTAACAGCTTAAGCCCAGGCCTCAGCAAGAACCTGTCTTTAAAAAAAAAAAAAGTGGCCCTCACCCGACCTCACCGCCTGTCAATGTTAATTTGTGTTGCCCAAATATTCTTGGCTGTGTGGCCTTCCACTGGAAGGACCACAGCTAACTTATCAGGGGCTACACTCTTAGAGAAAGCTGACCCTTCCTCTCCCAGCAGATAATAATTTGCGACAGCACCTCAACTGAGGAGGACCTCCTCTTCTCATGATGGGATTTGGTTTGGGTCAGACTTAAGAAGTCTTGTGTATGCTGATATAACCACTGTAAGTTCATACGTGCAGCTGTCCTGCTATGTCCAGAAGCCACTGGTTCCTTGTGGCCATCCACTCCCCTTGGCTCTTCAACTCTTTCCACCTACCTCTTTCCACAATGATCTCTGAACTTTGGGGGTTGGAGCTGTGATGTAATCTATGGGTATAACTGTAAGTCAATAGGAGTCAGTTTATTATATCTATTTAGCAAAGTAACAGTAGTAGGTTCTCTCCTCGGGCCTTCAATCTGTCCTGCTACAGGTTCTCAGTCCAATAATGGTGCCAGGTATGAGCCTTAAATCCAACCATGGCCCTAGTAGCCATGTCTTGCCAGGCCAGTCATGATTGTAGCTGGAAGAGTTCACAGCCAGGCATGACCGATGCTTACTTTTCTTTTCCAGTAGCATTTAAAGCAGTTTCAACACTTTTATGAAAGCTAGCCAGGAGTTTAAAGTTCCCAGTCAGTACCAGCTGGTTTCTGGAGAAACAGAACATGAGTGAAAGTTCTGTGACTAAAATATGTAGTGTATTGAACAGTAAGGTATCACTCAAGTATTAGAAGGAGCAATGACAATAACCTGTAATATTTTGGGGTCTTTGGAACCTCCAACTTCAAAAGAAGAAACGCATTCCTAGCACTGGAGTTCTTATTTGTTGGCCTCTAGTAGCTCTAATAGGGGTGTTGGATACCCCCTAAAGGATAACTCCATTTTAATTTTTTATGTCTTTGTATAGATGTTTTTACTGTTCATTTGTTTGTAAAATGGGTCTTTCTATATAGTCCTAGCTGTCTTAGAACTCACTACACAGACCAACCTAACCTTGAACTCACAGAGATCTGCCTCCCTCTGCCTCCAGTAGTAAAGGTATGTACCACTATACCTAAGTATAAATGTATTTTTAAAAACTTCTACAGTTGTAGGTTTCCATATGGTTTCTTTGGAAGGAGAATGGAGGAAGGAGGAAAAGGGAGAGGGTGAGGGAAGGAGAGAGGGGAAGAGAAGAAGAGAAAAAATTGTCTGTGAATTCAGATGCAATATGTTAGTTCCTAGAAGAGCACTAGCTGTGAAAAATCAAGCCGGCCTAGATGATTTACAGTCCTTTTAAATGTTAAGCCTTCACAAACAACAACAACAACAAAAATGTAGGTGGTTTTGCACTTGCAAAAATCTAAGCTAGCAAACTTTGAAGATGACCTGCGTATGACGTAGCTGTCTTTAGAACAGGAAACAAGGGACATTCTCCACTTCACTTTCAGAGGCTTTTAATATCCTGATATCAAAACCAGGACAGTTGACATATGTTTTTGGTCTAGATAGAGATTTCCATATGGGTTAGTACATCAATCATACTGTGCACTGGCTCTTCCCTGTCTAGAATACTTTTCCTTGGGTGATTTCATAGCTGCCTCCTTTACCCACCTACGTCCTATTCAGATATGGCCTTCTTAACAAGGCCTATACCTAGAGCACCTACCTTCAAGTGCAACTCAGCTGCTAGACGGCAAACCTAGTCTTCCTTCATGCATACACATAGCTACTTTTTCATCTAGCTTATCACATTTAGCTCCTCCTACTGGAAGATGAGAAACACTGGAGCAAGAGCCATTTGGTCTGCTTGACTCCTGGCAGAATGTCCAGAGCAGCAAATATTTAATGAATATTTGTTGAAATGAATGAAAGACTGGGTAAGACAACTATCAGTATGCTTGCCAAAATGCTAGAAATTTCTAAACATATCACTATTAATTTGTTGGGTCAGGCAATACCTTAATGCTCTACATGAAGCCATGACCAGCTTATTCAACAACAGTAAGAAAATGGTACTGGAACAATAGTCATATTTATTACTGGCAAAGTAAAAGAGACAACTTAAGGAACCTGACAAATTTTTAATATTGAATAACAGTCTCTGTGGTGAAAACAGGAAAGTCTTTTCATTTGACTCACAATCTCATTTCTGGTTGTTTTGGTTTCTTGTTTGTTTGTTTGTTTTTTCCCCATCTTGGTTGCCTGCAAACATATACATGCAAAATGAAAAGGTTTTCTATCCAAAGAGCCCACTCATACGGCTTGTCAGACTCTGTCTCGAGTCGCCACAAAACACCGCCTCGCCATCATCAGAGCCAATGCAGCCCATATCAAGGACAGTAAGATGTACTCATCTTAACAACTCTGTTAAGTAGCCTTCACCATGTTATTACTGAGAATGTGTTTTACGTTGTGAATCACTGTACACAAGAGGCATTTATGAAATCAACCACTTCTATTATTGGCTATAACAGTGCTTAGAACCAACAGAGACACCAGTTTTAAAGAGATTAGCAATCCAATATGAAAAGGTCCATAGCAGATATAGGTAAGCAACCAAGCAGAAATCAAAACCTGAAATTCTAATCTAATCTATATCTAATCTAATCTAATCTACTTTGACAAATAACAAGTCCAGCCTCTACATAGCAATCTTTGCTTTGTATCTGTTATTTTTTTTCTACTGGCAATTACCCCTTGCTTCAAATGTCCAAGGCTGAACATTTTTAAAAAGAAGATCAAAGCAAAAATTTAAGTTCAATTAATGCCAAGCCAAACAACCAGTGAGAAAGTTTTCAGTGAGAAACATACGTGGTTAATAAAACCAATAGTCAAAATTGGATGTCAGTGAATGACTCACTGACAGTCTCAGCAGTGGAGAAGGCTGTGCGGCTTCATGTTTCTCTTTCACTCAATGGTAGCTGCATGATGGCCATAGTGGAAACCACAGATTAAAGCCAGGCAGAAGGGTATGAGGTAGGAAGAACCTGTATAAAAAAATGTAAACAGGCTGGTGGGTTCAAGGTCCCTGAGTGGCTGAGAGAATGCAATGCATTGTGGTTGGAAAACGAGAAGCCAAACACCTATCAACAGAAGGGTAATTTCAGATCTGTAATGGAAAATTTGGTTTCTTTGTAAACTCAGTTATGTACATATGTTTTTGCTTTAATCTCAAGTGTGGGATTTTAGTTGGACTATAGTTTGTCCACACCTGTTGTCTCGTACGGGGCATGGCCTTTGCCAGCTGGTAAACAGCCTTCCACATGCTGCACGAAGAAGAGCGTGGTCTAGGACTCTGAATATACACTGAGAGCCCAGAAAGGAAAGGGGTGGCATTCGGTGTTGGCGTGTGGTGTGTAGCAGTTTAGAGAAAACAGAGACAGGCGGTATGGTTGTTTGGAGCAGACAGATCGGGGTGAAACACTTCAGAAAAGTGTTGAAAAGAAGCTTGAAGAAGACCATTGGCTGCATCTATGGCTGATGGAGATTGGTACAGAGCTCTAAAAGACCCATTGACCCTAACAGCTGGGAGAAGTAAGGGGCCCTCTCTCCACACTAATCTCTCTCCTCCACAGGGTTAAGAAGCTGGAAGGGAGGTTGAGGCCTAAACAGCCCAAATAGAATAGAGGGTTTTTCTTGAAAGTTAATCTTTTTTTTTTTATTAATTACAATTTATTCACTTTATGTCCCAGCTGTAGCCCCCTTCCTTGTCCCCTCTCAATCCTACCTTTCCTCCCTCTTCTCCTCCTTTGCTCCTTCCCTAGTCCACTGATAAGAAAGGTCCTCCTCCCCTTCCATCTGACCCTAGACTATCAGGTCTCATCAGGAATGGTTGCACTGTCTTCTCTGTGGCCTGGTCAGGCTGCGCCCCCCCCTCAGGGGAAGGTGATCAAAGAGCCATCTACTGAGTTCATATCAGAGATAGCTCCTGTTCCCCTACTTGGGCACTGAGCTGCCATGGGCTACATCTGTGCAGGGGTTCTAGGTTATCTCCATGCATGGTCCGTTGGTTGGAGTATCAGTCTCAGAAAAGACCCCTGTCCCAGATTGTTTGGTTCTTTTGCTCTCCTTGTGGCGCTCCAGTCCCCTCCAGGTCTTTCATCGACCCCTTCTTTCATAAGATTCCTTGCAGTCTGCCCAAAGTTTGGATATGAGTCTCAGGGTCTGCTTTGATACCCTGCTGGGTAGAGTCTTTCAGGGGCTCTCTGTGGTAGGCTCCTGTCATGTTTCCTGTTTTCTTGCTGGAGAGATGGCTCAGTGGTTAAGAGTTAAGGCTGCTCTTCTAAGAGCCTTGAGTTCAACTCCCAGCAACCACATGGTCGCTCATAACCATCTATAATGAGGTCTAGTGCCCTCTTCTGACATACTGGTACACATGCAGGCAGAACACTGTATAATAAATCTTTAAAAAAAATTAGAGTTTTAAAAACGATCACTACACAGATCTGTGAAGTGAAGACATCTAGATAAATAATGCATCCACAATAAAAGCAGAAGATCTCACACAGAGCCTTCACCCATAGAGCCATAGTAAGACCCCAGAACACAAAGATCTTCCATCTTCTCACACCCAAATGTTGATCAGTGGTGAGCCTTAATAATTAATAACCACTTGCTTGGATACTCTTTAAAAGTATATTCTGCTCTAAAAGTTACTGGACATTTAGATTCTGAGCAATGTGAAACTTCAGACACCAGCAGAGTACATGTGGGTAATAAAAATAAATGTTCACTGAGAGGGCATGTAGGCCACAGTTGCATTCTGGGCATTGTTCAGGGTGAACTTCTCTGTACAACTGTAATCTCAGTGTAGGTAAAGCAGAGAAAGGCAGATAGATCCCTGGCTGCCATCTCACCTAACCAATCAGAGAGCTCCAGGTTCAGTGAGGACCACACCTCCAAAGGAAGATGGAGAACAATTAAAAATGACACCAAATGGCCTCCACATGCACAGCACACAGGTGTCAGTGCGCAGAACGGTACTTTTGAAAATATACCACTACATTGCTTTCAAGGGCAGTTTTTCTCTGTAACTTCTCACGTTGAAAGTTTATATGGATACCATTAGTTCAGCTTTCTTTTGTTCTTTTTTAAGCAAGAGTAAATGAATCCTACAAATGTTAAGTATATTTACACTCTCACACATGACATATATAGAGATCAGAGAACAACTTGCAGGAATCTATTTTCTCCTTCTACTATGTGAATGAAAATACAATGTACTCTAACTGACACAAGTTCTAAAAAAATTCAAACATGAAGCTGGTTGTGGTGGTGCACACCTTTTAGCCCAGCACTCAGGAGGCAGAGGCAGGTGGATCTCTGAGTTTAAGGCCAGTCTAGTCTACAGAGCAAGTTCCAGGACAGCGAGGGCTACAGATGGAAACCCTCTTAAGAAAACAAAAACAAAACAAAAATATTCAATCATGAAAATCATTGTAGAAAAAAAATAAAGTTGTTATCAAACAAGTTCCTCAGAAAAAAGGACCAAAAGACCAAAAAGAGAAAACGAAAAGAAACAACAATGCAAACCAAGGAACAGTTAAGTCACAAGCAGAGTAACTGATTTGGTTTCTAGTCTTTTTCGTGAGCCATGGAGAAGAAGGGTCATTTCCTCTAGTGAAAGGAAGAAAGGAGAATAGACTGGGGGCAGCAGAGGGCTAAGAAGCTAGACACATCTTCCCTTGCTTGGCACTACTGTGAAATCCCAGAAACGACAAAAATTCATCTTAATAAAATAACAATTTTATTAAGTAACAGTTTAAGTATACCTGAATTTGCTGTTAAAACTCTGACCTACATAATACTGCCTATTTCCACTAATTTTCTATCTCAGCTCACAGCATAATAACATATTAAGTAACTTAACACCTTTAAAAGAAAAAAAAATCACTAAATAATTCCACAGGAAAAGCTACCAGGGGGGTGCTGAATGTTTCACCATCTCAATACTGCACTTAAGATCTAGGAAGATATAGATAAACAAAAGGAAATATTTAAAATAGCTGATGGCCAGGGTTGCTTTCTGATATATACCCTGGTGCCTATTTTTAGTCTACATACTGCTGTTGTTAATAGCTGCTGGCAGTTATCAGGAAATAATATTAATAGGCTCTGGTTAGTGGTATTTTGGCTAACTCTATTTGTTTTTATTTCATGCACATTCTATAAAGTATATGCAATCCTTTAATAAGTAAGGCTAAACTATAACTTTTCTAGGAAAACACTCCATGATGTAAGAAAAACCTTAAGAAAAAAAAAATAGTCTAAGGCTTTCAATGTAATAGAGTGGTCTTTCCCTACTCAGATGCAAAGGAGATTTCCATTCCAAAATGTGTGTAAAGAAAACAATGTGTTATGAGCACCCTGGAAGGAAAGATGGATATTTTGATCTCATTAACTTGTAAAGTTGGAGAAAATGCAAACACTGAGCAAATACTCTATAAATGGAAGATCAAAGGGCACTTCTTCTCTGAGTCCTTGACAGTCTGAATCCGTTGGCCCTGCACAAACTAGACTGTAGCATATGGCTAATGAGATGAACCTGTCTAACAGAAGGCTTTCAGTTTCTCAGTACAAACAATTCCCATAATGCTTAATGAAGTTTAAAATGTCTCTTTAAATGTTAAGGACTTACCTTTCAGTAGTTCCCAGCTGTTCTCTGCTTAAGTATACACTGTATACAAACTGTCAAGGAGCAAGTGTTTGTCAGTATTTTCTATAAAAGAGACATGCCACATCTGAACTCAGCTGCTCATTTGAGCTCAATTACTGGTTTACAGCTGTGCTGTGCCTCATACCCTCTGAAATTACCAGGTGACGACAACTCCAAAGCACACAGTTTTCCCTTCACCCCTTACCTGTGTGCTGGAAAACTAAAAGAATGCACCGAGCACCAGCAACTAAATCTGCAGTGAGCAGAGCACAGAACAGAAAAAGTACAGAGCAAATTACATTCCAGACACCAAATGCTCCCTGGGAGAGGTCTTCTGACAGCCTGCTAGTATTGATGAATCTCTTCTCTATACAGAACAAGCATTGCAAGATGGCTTGTGATGCTAAGTTACGATAAAGAGAGAGCCAGTTAAAGGGACATGGAAAGGAAAGGGACCCTGCCTCCTGTCATCTACTAACAGTCAACTGTTTGACACAACTGTGAAGACATGTATTGAGACAATAATCCTTTTAAACAGAAGCATTTCTTTTTCTTTTTTTTTTTTTTTTGTTTTGTTTTTCAAGACAAGGTTTCTCTGTATAGCATCGGCTGTCCTGCAACTCACTCTGTAGACCAGGCTGGCCTTGAATTCAGGATATCAGCCTGCCTCTGGCTCCCTGAGAGCTGGTATTAAAGGCATGTGGTACCACACCCAGATAATAGACATTTCAAATAATGTTAAAATAGGGGCTGGAGAACTGGAGCAGCAGTGAAGAACAAATTGCTGCTCTTGCAGAGAAACTGGGTTCAGTTCCCAGAACCCACGTGGTGGCTAACAACCATTTACAACTCTAGTTCCAGGGAATTCCACCCCTTTTTGGTCTTTGTGGGCCCTGCACACATGTGGTGCACCAACATACATAGAGGCAAAATGCTCACACACATAAAATAAAGATGAATCTTAAAGAAAAAAAAAAACAAAAAACAAAGAATGTTAAGGACTGAAGCTAAAGCACAGCAGTTAACATGAGCACTTGCCGCTCTTCCAGAGGACCCGTGTCAGACAGCTCTGTCTCCTTGGCATCTGCACTCACATGCAGATACACATAATTAAAAATGACAAAAACGGGGCTGGAGAGATGGCTCAGTGGTTACTGCGCTCCCAGAGGACCGGGTTCAAATCCCAGCACCCACATATCAGCTCACAACTGTCTGTAACTCCAAGATCTGACAGTCTCACACAGACATACATTCAGGCAAAACACCATTGCACATAAAATAAAGGTAAATAAATTTTTTAAAAATATTTTTTAAAAGAAGTAAAAATTCAACTAATTTTACCAAACAAATGATAATTTTATTTTAAAGTGTTAAAATAACAAGGATCATGTTTACAACCAAAGCACATATGACCACTGCCTCAACTATAAAATTAACTTTCTGAGATTTTCAGAAACAGTATTACAAACCTTTAATCAAGTCTTTACAGTCAAGTCTAATGTTTGTGACCTACACTCTTGACCTGTGTAGTTTTTTTTTTTTTTTTTTTTTTTAATTTATGTACTTCTTTAATGTATGAGTCCTTGTCCATGTGCATGCCTGCAGGCCAGAAGAGGGCATCAGATCCCATTATAGATGGTTGTAAGCCACCAAGTGGGTGCTGGGAATTGAACTTAGGATGTCTGGAGGAGCAGCCAGGCTCTTATGAGCCACCTCTCCAGCTCTCTGGCCTATGTTTTCAGTCTTGTCACCCGGACATACTGTCAAGCACATCTCAGAAATTGCTGTACTCCATGATCTCATTTACTTGAAAAGAAAAACCAGGAAGGGAACGCTAACCATCAGGAGGATGAGACGGATATGCTGCAGTGAGTTTCAGGCCAGCCTGAGCTACAGTGATATGCCAAATATACAAACAACATCAGAAGGCACCTACATCACAGATAAATGACCAAGACATCCAAATGGGACTCTGCTGTAAGAAGCCACACCCACATGCGGGTGCTATCCTTCCTGAAGCATCCTTAAGGCCCATCGGAGACAGAAGTCCATGCCTATTACTCAGTCACTTAGGAGGTGGACAGAAGAGTCAAAGGTTAAAGATCATCTTTGACTACACAGCAGGTTTGAGTCCAACCTAGGCTATGAGACCTGTCTTAAAAAGAAGAGAAAGAGAATAAACATAATAAATCTTTATAAATCCCACCTCTGCCTCATGTTCACCGGTCCTGAAAGTCTCTTCTTCAATGTGAAATACCTCAGCATTCCCTAAGCAAAGGTCTCTAAAAGGACTCCTCAGGCATCTCCCGGTCCCTGCCTCTGCTGATATGTTCCAGCTAAGGCAGTACAATTGAAACTCTGTTAAGGCAGCAGAGTTCAAACCAGATTAACTCTGGTTCAAGGCTAGCTTGGGCAACTCAGCCTAATAAAAACAACAAACAATATTCCTTAAAGCCAAAAAGAAAGCAAATGCTACAGTACTAACATGGCTCAGTTGCAGAAGTACTCAAAGCAATGCTGCTGAGAGAAAGAAGCAAACGTACACCAAGAAACAGAACAGCAGGGACAGGCAGCCAGCAAGCTTTAAGTAAAGGCACAAGGCTCAGTAGACCTGGCAGGTCCAGTAAGCCAGGACAGAAAGAGCCTAGTCACTGTTAGGGCCACCTCTGAGCAATGGCTCTTCCACTGAGCAACAGCAGCCCCCAGTAAGCCCAGACAGGCAGAAACAGTGAGAAGGTGCTGTAGCCTGAGGAACAAGCAGTGGGGAGAACCAACAACTCCATCAGAGCAACTTTTCCACAGAAGGCCACGCAGATTCCACCACACCGCTACAAGTATGTATCTGAACAGCAGAATGCTCAGATGGAAATGTGTAAAAGGAACTTTTATTCGCCTGTTTCAGTTGTCTAGTAAGATTTTGCCTCTGTCTGCTAACCTAGGCCTAGTCCTGGAAGCTCCTAGCCTTCACCATTTCCTCTTGACCATGGGGCCATCTCTCCAGCCCTACCTAAAAGACTTTACAGGTTAACTGGTCAAGGGATTATGAGGGCTTTAAAGCTAGTGGAAATTGAATGATTAATCACAGGAAGATAGGCTGGGGCTCTGCCCCTGAGAGCAAACTTGGCAGAAATGCAGAGAGCTAATGAACTGGGCATTTCTAATGCCAGCACTTGGGAAGCTGAGGCAGGAAGAATGTATTCTGTGCTACAGAGTGAGACCATATTGGGAGGTGGGATGAAAATAGCTGGCTAGTGTCTTTAAGCAATTCTAACCTTCTATATTAGGAACAGAGTCCTGACAGCTGTACGCAAAACATTTTGGGGTAGAAGGAGAAAATGTTTAGAATCAAGGAATCCGTGAAAAACAAGCCATCTTGGCTTGACCTTGGGCTGTGAAAATTTGAGTGGGAAGGTAGAGCACAGGCCAACTATCTATACTGGTTAGCATGAAGGGCACCCCTAAGGGAAAAGGGACTATAGCACCAACCTTTCAAGTCTTGATGACACAGAATAAGAGTTAGGAGTGAGTTTGGTTTTAGAGATGTTACACTCAAGATAGGAAGATGACTTCACATTGGAATCCAGGCCTCACACAGATTCATGGGAATTACAGTTTAAGTTACATGAAAACTGGTACAGAGGAGCTTTAAGTAAATAAGGGAGAACAGGTACACAAAGCACATACTGAATTTTAGGACACTGAACTTTGGAGAGAAAGAACCTATGAAAGGGTCCCAAGGAACATCCAGAGGATGTGCTGACAAGCCATATGAAGCGCCACAAAGGTTACGGAGTGGAACAGTCAGCTTAAGTGCTGAGATGGAGCCCTCAGAGTCAGCAGTCAGTACAGGTAAAGCCTCCAAAGCAGAGGCTTTTCAATTATGAACTGACCAATTCCAAAGAATGAAAGCAGGTTTTCTAGAGTAACAGAAGTTACAGACGGATTTCTCCATATTTACAGAAAGGGGATTTATTAGAATGACTTACAAGGCTGCAGTCCAAGTCATCCAACAGTGGCTGTCTACCAAAGGAAGGTCCAAGAATCCAGCAGTTCACTAGGCTGGATGTCTCATCGGGTGGGCTGGAATCCTGAAGAAGTAGGCTCTGAAGCCAGCGAAGGAAAGGACTTGCTAGTGAGGGTGAAAGCAAGCAGGCAGAGAGAGAGCCTCCTTCTCCCACTCCCTTTATCTAAACTGCTATCAGAAGGTGTGGTCCAGATTAAAGGCAGATCTTCCCTTCCAAGACATAGTTTAGAACTGGCTCTACCCACTTCAAATGATTTAATTAAGCAAAAATCTCTCACAGGTGTGCCGGCCATTTGGGGGTTTTAGTTAATTCCAGATGTACTCAAGCTGACAACCAAGAATAGCCAACACGAGGCCTCAAAGAGACACACACAAACATGGATGAAAGGAAAGACCATGGATTCCACTTAACGATGATGTGCTTAAACCAGGTAAATTCAGAGACTGAAGGAGTCCCTTCCCTAACGGTACGGTGCTATCTGGAGTGACACAACTATTCTGGAAATATACAGCACTGACAGTAACACAACACTGTGAATGTACTCGGTGCCATTCAAGTACACTGTTAAAACAATAAACTTCATGCTACGCAGGAAAAATAGTAGTATAAAACTTCGAAGGAAAACTCCTGGCAAGACACAGCACAGGAATATTAGATACATTTGCAGGGCAAAGCCAGGCATGGTGGTGCAGGCCTGTAGTCCCTCCCTGTAAATCAGAGAGGCAGAGGCAGTCAGATCTCTGTTATTTTGAGGCCAGCCTGGTCTACAAAAATGAGTCAAGGACAGCCAAGACTACACAGAGAAACCCTGTCTTAAACAAACAAACAAACAAACAAACAAACAAACAAACATTGCAGGGCAGTTGTCCAAAAGAAGCATGAACTACTCTGCTGATATTTCACTCGAAGAGCTCTGTGGCAAACACATACTTAGGGTAAAAAAGGGTTATTTCCTATTTTTCCTAAACCAGTATTTCAAATTTAAAAAAGAAATTTTTTTCTTTATAATTTCAAATTATAAAGAAAGGGGATTTATTAGAATGCTTCGCCTGCTCCTGTTGTGCGAAGTAATACTATTTTGTTAGAAAGTGTCTCTAGTCTCATTTGATGTTTAAATATAACCAACCAATCAACATGACCACGATAGCTCTCAATAAAGTAAAAGGACTAAACCTAATCTTTGATAGGAAAAATGAAGCATGCCAATATTTTTATCACAGGGGGAGAGGTAGCAGAAAGGGGCGGGGCTTGCTGTTTTTATATTTAATGCATTAGTTTGGGGTGTGGAAACTATGGAAGGCAGTTTCTTTAACAAGCATCCTTTCTGTCTTCTAGCCTCCGGTGTAGACGCGGTCTAAATCCTGACCCGCATAGACCGACCGTAATAACAGCAATAATGATAAAAACCAGTATTTTTTCCATAAATCACAACACCGCCTGGGGGGCTACGGCCACCCGGCGCTCGGCCCCGTGCAGTGCCCATCACTGCGGTGGAAGCCGGAAGCAGCTCGGGCCTCCCAGGCCACCGAGTCAGCTCCAGCAGCCGCAGCGCTTCAGGCCGCAGCCCACGCTCCGGCGCCGACGGAGGCCGCGCGGGGTCAAGCGCCGCGGGCAGGCTACTCACCGCGACACCCGCAGGCCGGGATGGCGGCGCTCCGGGACACGAGCCGTGGCATCGTCGCTCCCGCCACAGCCCGGGCCGAGCCGCACGAGCCGAGGCGCGCGACACGGCCCAGGACACGCAGCTTTGCGGAGCGGGCGCCACTGCTCGCGTCACCGCACGTACTCCCCCGCCTCCGCGGTGACGTCACCGCCCCGGCCTAGCGTCACGCGGCCCCGGCTCCTCCCCGCCTAGCGTGGAGCTGAGCGCTTTCCCACCGGGCCTCAGTGCTTTCCTGTCAGTGAAGTTGACCGTCACTCCAGAGAGAGAGGGGGACGACGACTTGCTCACGGGAAGAATGTGAGAAAAAGCACAACGGGGCTAGAGGGAATTTAGCAGCTCTAACAGAATGGTAAGGTTTTGGCCTATGGTCCAGTAATGCTGCATTACAGTGACGGATATCTAAATATTTTAATCCCGTCATCTCAGAAGTAAATGCTGTAGAGTCGGTACCCTAAAAAATGTTAAACCCTTGTCTCGTGGTGTCTAGTAGAGAAACCTGGCATATGTAGGGAGAAAATTTTGTGTCCCTTATTTCTAAGAAAACAGCATCACATGAACCAAATTAATGAACCGTTTTAGCTCGCAGTAAAACTCAGGACACATTCCTTCTTCATTAACGGGCTGTGATGACTTGAAGTGTCCCCCACAAGCTTATGTGTGGAGCTTGGTGCCTGCTGGTGGTATGAGTTCCCGAGGTTCTGGAGACTTTTAAGAGGTGGAGCCAATCTAGAGGAAGGAGGATCCAGGGGATGCCCCTTTGAGGTTCTTACCTGGTCCAGTGGTCCAAGTCTCCTTCTGGGCCTCCTGTCTATCATGTAGTAAACAACTTTCCCCACATACTTCTGTCATCCTGATGTTCTGCCCAAGTGCAGCGGCCCATGCGACTATGCAATGAACCCTCAGCAACCACAAGTCAAAATATTTTTTTCCTTTTAAGTTGTGGTCACAGTGGTACAAATATTTGGCCCTGCCAAATATCTACTAGTATTGTCAGGGTGTAGGATGCTAAGTGATCCTACCTAGGTCTCTCCACAGGACTGAGGTCCTAATGACCCTTACTTGTGTCCTTACATGCATTGCCCTCAGTCAAACAGTTGCTGTAACAGGGCCAAAAAGAGTATCTTTCCTAGTTTCCAATCTTGTTCACACAGCAGTTCATCTTTACTGGGACTAGTGGCTATTTCAGGGATGGTCCCCTCTTGCAAGGGCAATAGTATAGATTGCCCTTGTAATCTATAACACACACAAATGTGTGTGTTACTTTTCTTGTTTGTGTGACAGTGTTTGACCATAGCAACTTAAGGGTTTATTTTGGCACCTAATTTGAGGGTACAGCCATGGCAGCAGAAGTCTAAGGCAGCTTTCATGCCAGGAGGCAGACAGAGGCTGATGCTCACCTTACATTCTCCTTTTTATTGAAATTGGTCCCTGTTCCATGTGTTATGGCCACCCAACATTCCAAGTGGGTTCTTCCTACTCAGCTAAAACTCTTGGGAAAACACTCTCAAAGACATGGCCAGAGCAGGGTAGTGGCGACTCATGTCTTTAATGCCAGTTCTGCAGAGACAGATCTCTGTGAATTTGAGGCTTGCCTGGTCTACAGACCTAGTTCCAGGACAGCCAAGGCTACACACATACAAAAAAAAAAACCTGTCTCAAAAAAACAACAATAAAAACAAAACAAAAAAACAAAACAATAACAAAAAACAAACAACAAAAAAAGGATCAAGAATCAAAACAAAACAAAAAAAGACATGCCCAGAACAGGTATGCCTCCTAGGTGATTCCAAATCCCGTCAAAGTGATAATGAAGATTACACACTTCACCTATTATTTAAAATGGGTGAAGCTCACAAAACACAGGACAACAGTGAGCATTCTGGATGCTTAATCCTGCTAGAAACCCCTTGGAAACTTTATGGTAGTGATGAGGAAACTGGTCTAGGTTATGTTTGCATTGGCTATGTTTTGCAATCCTGTCAGATATCTCCTTTTTTGGCCTTTCAGTGTGTTTCTTCCCTCATTTTTTATAGAGTTTATGAATTACTCTTTGGCCTTCTTAAACTCACCTTCACCAGGTTGAACCCTACAGCATTCCTTAAACTCCAAAAAAGCACTTTTTAGGCATTGAGGAGTCTGTGGGCATGGCAGGCAGGGAGCCAGCCACCTGTCTGCACACTGACAGCTGGTTAGAAAACAACAGGGCATAATTCAAGAAGTATCAGGAAAGCTGTGGGTCACAAGCCAGAGGACAGAGGGCACAGACATGAAAATACAAAGATGCAGAAAAGAACAGTGGCTCAGGACAGAAAGGCCAACAGGAACAAATGGGGAACCTGCCTGGAGAACTTAACTGAGACACCTAGCCATGGTGACTTGGACATCAGACACTTAGGAACCAAAACCAAGCCAGGAGGCAGCCCTAGACTGTACACTGGTTGCAAGAAAGGAGCTTGATCCAACGCAGCCACTATACAGCAATCATGGCTCTCTGTGAACACTTTCCCTAAGGTAACCCATGCCAGCTCCTTAGACTGGTGAGGGCTCTAAGAGCAGAGCAGCTTCCTATGGACCATCACAGCTGAGTGAATTGGTCAAATAATCACAAGCAATATACTCTCTCTGGGTCAGTCATATACCAGGCTTTGAACTCTGAGATAGCTTACATTTTTAATACCAAGGTCTTTATGCCCAGAACCCCAGTGGCAGAGGGCAACAAAGGAAGAATTGTCACTAAAGGTAGAGAAAGGCACTTCTGAGAGATTGGCCACTCTGATTGTATTTTTAATTGCATTTCACATAATTCTCTGATGTTCCAAATTTGTCCTGTGGTGCCAATATGTTGAAGAACTAAAGGACTTTTTCATCCTTTTATTAAGGAAAAGGATTGTTTATCTTTTTCATCAGTCTGTGTAAATGGCTCCAACTCTGGAAAGACATTATCCAGATACCACTGGAATGACTTGCAACCAAGTCGTTTTCTTAATTCAACACGCTCAGTAATGTTTCCACAGGATACATATCTCAAAGAAGGTCTTTGAAGAAAAAAATTTTCCTAAATGAAAACAAAGAATCATTTTATTAAACAAAACAAATTTTTGGTAACAGGTCATGATAGCAAACATCAGGACATGTTTTAATCATTGAAATAAAAATCCTCTTTCCTCTTGTTATATAGCAGTTTTCTGTAAGATTAAAAGCTCCCCATCTTCTAGGAAAGCTTGGTAAGACACAGGATGTTAAGAGGGGAGGTGATATTTTAAGACAAGTTGTTAAAAGGACGTAGAGCAACATTCTATCCTTCAGGGAGCTGATTAAGCTCAACAAATAAACAATTCAATAGCCTCGGGAAGTCCCTGAAAATGACCAGATTCACTAGGCCTCTCCATCTTCAAGCGTGTGTGTGTGCGTGCGTGTGTACATGTGTGTGTGTACACATACCTATGTACATGCAATAAAGACTGCTGAGACTCTCAGGCAAGCTGAGTTGCCTAGAAGAGGCTTGCTCAGATCAGTCGAGAAGCCTGGAAGAAGCAAAGACCAGCAAAAATTGTTCATCTGCTTCAAGTCGGCCCTGAACTCCCTAGACCCTAGAAAAGACTAACATTTTGAGCTGCCTAGAGGTTATTTAGCATGCTCCAGGTTCCTAGCTTCTATGACCTATCACACATGCTCAAATGGACTTTTTAAAAATCAAATTTTGTGTCAGTATGAGGGTTTGTACACACAAGTATATTCCCTGTAGAGGCCAGAAGAAGGTGTCAGCTTCCCAGGTGCTGCAGTTACAGGCAGTTGTGAGCTGTGTCATCTGAGTACTGGTAAATAAAGTCAAGACCTCTGGAAGAGCAGCAAGGACTCTTAACCACTGAGTCATTTCTAGAGCCCCAGGGGTGGGCTCTTGGTGATTCAGTTATCTTTGAGTCATTTCTACTCCTGTAAGTTACCCCTCACTCACCCATGGTTCACGAAGCTGTACTCCAGTGGAATCTCTGCTTTTATCTGTTATTATCCCCTCTCTGGGGCGAGTAGATGTTTGTTTGCATATCCCCAGGAATAGTGTCACATAACGCTTCTACGCAGGGAATAAGAACATTCAGCCTCAGCTCTGATCCCAGTACCATCATGATATCCACCATGACACTGTGATGGCTAACACAGTGGGATCCAGGAAGATTGGGTCCTGTTTCTTAGGAGACGGAAAGGCACAGTTTCCCATTCCAGGGGCTTCTTTCTCCTGTACTCACTCAGAGACTTAGTTTCCTGCACTCCATCAACACCTCCACACTTCCAGAACTGGTATGGTGTAACAAAATTAAAAGTACTCTGGCTAAACAGCTTGGGGCTCATTCGTGGCTTTGCTATCAATTCCCTGTGACTGCGGGCAAGTTTCTTCATGAGGTTGATGTGAAGACTGAGCATTTACCCTGCAAGCAAAGTCCATGAGAAAACAGGCTGGTGTGTGTGTGTGTGTGTGGGGGGGGTGTTAGGTCTTTACTGGTCCTTTCTTAGACCACAGCTGCTTAGTTGTTTATTATTGTAATTTTTATTTTATGTGCATTGGAGTTTTGCCTGCATGCATGTGTGTGTGAGAGTATCAGAAGCCCTGGAACTGGAGTTACAGACAGGTGGGAGCTGCCCTGTGGGTGCTGAGAAATGAACCCAGGTCTTCTGGAAGAGCAGCCAAGTGCTCCTAACCACTGAGACAGCTCTTTACTCCCTAGCTGCTTAGTTTTTATTTTGTCTTGTTTTGTACTTCAAGACAGGCTCTAAAATTTATCCTTAAACCCATTTACAACTGAGGCTAGCCTTAAATTTCTAAATCATCTCTGCCTCCCGAACGCTATGACTATAGGTGTATACCACCATACCTAGTTGATGAGGAACTGGGGATGGAACCCATGGCTTCCTGCATGCTAGGTAAGTGATCTGCCAACTGAGCCCTGTCCCCAGCCTTTGGTGCTTTTTGTTTATTTAATGTGTTCTGATCTAAATGTTAAGGATGAGGCCAGATTCCTTGTTCCTTCTCTCTTAATTCAGAACCCTTGTGTTTTTAATCTGTGTATTATCCTGTTTCCACACAGGATAGCAACAGTGTTAAGTGAAAGAGGGGGTTTCCTTAGCAAAATGACTGTGGTGTGTACATGCTATATTGGATTTTTCCTGAGGATTCTTAAGTATTGTAAGTTTTTGCCACCTGCTTCCCAGGGTGGATAGTTAAAAGCAGGGGAAGATGCCATCATCTTGAAGAAGTAACGGCCTGGGTAAACCTCCCCATTGCAAAGCCTTCTCTTGTACCATGCTGTAGTTTGATACAATCTGTTTGTTTTATATGTAACTTTTCAAGTATGACCTCAGCCTGTACCCAAAACCAGCCTCATACTCATAACTCTCTTGCATCAGCTTCCTACGTGTTGGCATTACACGTGTGTCCTACCACACTTGGTTCACATTATGTATTTTTAAATTAGCTAGCCAGAGCATCCTTTATGAGACGTAGTCGCTTGGCAACTACAGTGTTCAATTCAATTGCCTAGATCTATGACTAGAATTCACAAGTATGGGGGAAAGGGACCATCAACACTGCACACATCAACACTGGCTTTATGAGTGACCTTGAATTTATTTTTGCAGTGTTGATATTGAACAGGTAAACATACTTGCCACCCAACCTGATGACCTGAGTTCATCCCCCCAGTACTCATATAGTAGAAGAAGAGAATTGACTCATAAGGTGTCTCCTGACCTCCCACATGTGCACCATGGCACACATGCAGGTGTGCTAAGCATACAACAAATTAACAAATGTAAAGGAAATACATAATTTGAAACAATATAATTTTAATATGTTAGATTAGGAGAGATACACGATTAATTAAAATTTTTGAATTATAAAAACTGCTGACTAGTTTTTGTCACCTTGACACAAACTGGAATCACCTAGGAAGAGGGACTCCAGACAGGAATTGCCTCCATCAGATTTGCATGTGGGGCATTTGCTTGAGTGCTAACTGTTAGAGGAAGGTCCAGCTCACTATGGCTGGTGCCATCCCGCAGCTGGTCCTGAGTTGTGTAAGAAAGCATGTTGAAGAAGTGATGGAGATCAAGCCAGTAAGCAGTTTTCCTCTGCGGTCTCTGCTTGACTTCCTGCCATGGCATCACTGGATGATGGTCTGTGATGTGGAAGTGTAAGAGAAATAACTTCCCTCATCCAAGTCGCTTTTGGTCAGTGTTTTATCACAGCAACAGAAAAGTAAGCTGGGGCAGAAACATGAGATAAAGAATAGGACACACTTTGAGAGACCTACCGTGTGACTGTCTTACCTAGACAGAGTTGTGCTCTTAGAGAACACAGCAAGGGTTTAACCCTCAGGACAGACATCATCAAGGGGCATAGCTTGCAATAGAAATCTTTGACTGTTGATAGAAAAGGAATTTACATGTGAGCAGAAGACCTGTAGCCACACCTCCTAGGAAACAGGTAGTGGCGTGGTAGGAAAACCTGAAGAATCAGCTCCTGGTGCCACAGCAGGGATGGGGGTGTTCTCTGCCAGTGGTGGGGAGAGTAGTTCCCCCGTGGATAAATAGATCTAGCTGTGGGAGAAAGACTGCAGGTTCTTTACTTCTGAGAAACTGGAATTTTCCTAAAATTAAAACTTAAAAAACAAATTGAAAAACAGCTACTTAAGAACAAGCACTTGAGAGCAGGATTGGTGATGACTGGGTGGGAAACTGAAGGTTCTCCATTAACTTAGAAAAAAACAGGAACGAATACAGTTTGGATCTGGAAAGGGGGCGGAGTATTGAGAACAGCCCAGGAAGTACTCTCCGAAATCTGAAGCACTGCTCACCTTGTATTCATCCAGCCAGACATGAGCCACTCGCAGTGTGTTCTTTGAAAGGGCTTTGTTGAATCCAAGATTATTTTTATTCTGTGTCTTAATGATATGTCCAACACGAGAGCAAGGAAGTATGAAGAGTTGGCCTCCACACATCCAAATCTAGACAAGACCATAACTGATTATTTTACTAGTAACTGGAAGCTGCTTTAGAACACACACGGTAATATTTGGTTGGTTGGCTGCTTATCGAGATAGGTTGACAAGATTGGCCTCAAACCCACTCTCTGAGAATGACACTGCATTTCTGATCCTCCCGCCTTTACCTCCCTAGTGCTGAGATTGTAGTGGTGTCCACCACACTTGGTTTATACTGTGTTGAGCTACACTTCTAGCCTAATCTCTAGTATGTATTCCATTTACTTTATAAACTCATTAGAGTCTTACAGTGTAGGTGCTATGATCACATCCCATTTACAAATAAGAAAATTAACATACAGGTTGATTAAGAAGTTTTTCCAATTGAATGGCAGAGCTTGGGTTCAAGTTTAGGAAGTTCAGCCCAAGAACTTGAGTTCTGAGTGGCCAGTGGCTCTCTTTCCTGCTACATGTTTTTAGGTGTAAGCAATAACAAGAGAAAGGCAAATTCTGGATGGGTTCTGTTGCTTATAGTTTAAACATAAAACACTGAACAGCACATATTATAATAACTTCATTCACTATGTGAAAGCAAGATACAGTCATTGAAAATTGTATCAGATATAGAAAATGTATACCCTAAAACTTGGGGCTAGTCAATGTAACTCAAGTATATGTGTGTGGACACACAAACATGTACATTGAGATTTACTGTCTTCATGTGAGTTATGTAAACTGTTTTAAATGGCTCGAGGGGTTAAAAGCACTTCTCTACAAGAACAAGAACCTGAGTTGGATTCTGGTATCCATATAGAAAGCTGGGCATGGCTGCACACACCTGCAACCCTGTGCTGGAGGGGATGGGATGGAGACAAACAGTTCAGTGGGGCTTACCGGATGCTAGCATGGCAGAAAAATAGTGAACTTCAGATTCACCAAGAGATCCTGTCTCAAGGGAATATAGATGGAACACAATAGAGGAGGACTTCTGATTTCTGCATGCATAGGCATGTACCTGCACACGTATGTGCATACACCCTTGTTCGCACACATCAAAACATAAAAGTCTCACTTGAGAAGTCTATAAGTTTCTAATTCCAATTACTATAAAAGATAACACAGAGGGGCTGGCAAGATGGCTTAGTGAGTAGAGGTGCCCGCTACCAAACCTAACCACCTGAGGACCCCCGTAGAGGAGGGAGGAAACCGACTCTTGCAGGTTGTGGCACATGATGTGGCGATGCATGCCTCCCCTCCTCATGCACACACACACAAACTAATCTTCAAAAACATTTTGCATCTATGTATTTGTGGCTTACATGCCACAGTGTGCATGTGGTGGTCTGAGGACAGCTTTGCAGAACTTGGTTCTCTCCACCATGTGGACCTGAGGGATCTAACTGGGGTCATCAGGTTTAGTGGCAAATGACATAACCCACTGAGCTAGCTCACCAGCCCTACAAATTAAGAATGTGGTTCTAAGAATGTATATAATTTGCCCTTGTTATGGTATAATTGCTATAGCCATTCTGTTTTCTGGACTCCAGTAACACCAACATTGCCTGGTAGAAATAAAAACCCATGGACCACTGACACCTTCTCATCCAGACGCTGTGGTTTGGGCCCAGCCTTCTGCATTTTCATAGGTTCTTTATGTGATTATAATGCACACTCATTTTTTTTATGATCCTTGTGTTTTGTTTAGTTTTGTTTTGTTTCTCTGTGTAGCCTTGGCTGTCCTGGACTCCCTTTGTAGACCAGGCTTACCTCAAACTCACAGCAATCTGCCTTCCTCTTCCTCCCTGAGTGCTGGGATTACAGGTGTGCACCACAACACCAGGTTGAGGATTTTCTGTTACAACTCATCAAGACCATAAATTCTGATTTTGTAGATATTTTATCTGAGGAAATTCACTTAATCATTAGAAAGCAGTAATGGTAAGGTAGCTATTCATTAAAACATAGTGTGGGGCTTGGGATATGTTTCCATTGGTACGGTGTTTGTCTGTCTCTCTCAAAGTCCTGGGCTCATCCCCCAGTACTACCTTGGTGGTCCACAATTCCTGCACCAGGAATTGTAGAGGTAAGGAGATCACAAGTTCAAGGTTGTCTTGACTAAAAATGACATTTAAGTTCAGCCTGGAGACACAGAAAAAATGCCTTAGGCCAAAAGTCCAAACAATTGGGTCCTTCATTGGCCTATCCAATGGTATGGTTGTTTGTGTCCTGTTTGGATCTCATTTTCATTGGAAATTATGAACTAAATAGTTGTTGATATATACATCTGTTCTGGATGCATCATCATGCCACAAAAGCTGTCAGAAAAGATTTATGTTTCATTTGCTTTTTAAAAGAAAAACTGGAGAAATTTAAAAACCAGGTATGGTGGCACATGCCTTTAATCCCAATACAAGGCCAGCCTGTTCTACAAAGTGAGGCCAGGACAGCCAAGGCTACACAGAGAAACCCTGTCTCAAAAAAAGAAAAAGAAAGAAAGAAAGAAAAAGAAAGAAAGAAAGAAAGAAAGAAAGAAAGAAAGAAAGAAAGAAAGAAAGAAAAAGAGAGAAAGAAAAAGAGAGAAAGAAAAGAAAGAAAAAAGAAATTTGAAAAGCCAATACATTGTTAATGTATAAATATAATATTTATATCTGGATATTTCGTTTGCATATGTGTTTGTATCTGTAAAGGCTGAAAGAGGGAATTGGATACCCAGGAACTGGAATTACAGTGAGCTGCCAAGTGGGTTCTGGGAATTGAAAGCCAGCACTCTTTAACTGCTGAGCCATCACTCCAGCCCCTTTTTAGTTTGTTTTTTGAGATGTTCATTGGTTTTAAGAGGCTATGGCCATTATTCATAGAACAATATACATAATTCAACTTATAAAAAAGTAGGTAATAAAACTAAAAATTTCCTTTAAAAAGTTTGTGGAGAAAGCAGTAGATTTTAATCCAATTTTCGTAGGTCCCAGATAGCTGCTTGTTTATTCTTTTATTTTGTTGTTTTGAGATAGGATCATGTAGCCAAGGCTGTCCTCAGACTTACAGTATAGGTACGATGAGCTTGTACTTCTGCTTCTCCTTCCAGAGGTTCAGGGAGGTTCCAGAGGTTACCATGCCTGGTTTTATGTGGGGTTGGGTGTTGAACCCAAGACTTTGTACATGCTAGGCAAACACTCTACCAGCTTAACCACATCACTAGGCTGGCCACAGATACCCTTTATCCCTGATAGAGAAAGAGTTGTAGCCATCTCTACAGAGATAGTGATCACAGGATAGGGCATATCCAAATTCATGTGTCCCCTTTAGGAGCAAATCTAGAGTAAACAAAAGACAGGACTAGGGATGAAAAGAAAGCAGTTGGGAGAGTGCTTGCCCAGAGTGCATGATACTTGAAAAGTACTTGCAGCTTCCTAGACATTGATCCCTCTTGTAACTTTTTTCTCTTTGACCTCTTCAGTGTCAGTGAGCCTGAGCAGCCTTCTTGACAAATGGGCAAGTGGTTCTCATTGCCCAGATGGTACTGAGACAGTCATACAGCAAAAGGCATTCTAGATGGTGAACACAGAGGCAGCAACATCTGTAGAAATCAGACATTCTAGCCAACACTAGCATTGCTACAGTAACACCAGGAATTGAGAGGAATAATGATGGCTTATAGTTTGAAGCTACTGCATTTTGAGGCAGTTTTTCACATCAATTAAAATTTACTGACAAAAATGAACTGATGAGGCACCACTGCTCTGCTAACATGGGTTTCATGTAAATCAGTTTTACGTTGACTTAGTTTATTTCACAAACCTAGAATGACAGATTCAAATTCTGGTCAGTAAACATTTGCTCACTTCCCTTTCCTTATCTTGGGTCTGAGAACACATTGATTCTGGACTTGTGTTTCACAGGCTTTGGCCAAGAGAATGTCAGTCCACATCATGACTACAGAAGCTGGAATATGCCATGTGCCATGGCTTGACTTTTATCTTCCCGCCATTCAGTGTGAGAAGAACATGTTCCATGTGGCAGCTACTCGTGGAAATGATGCCAGACCTCAACTAAAACCAGAAACTAAAAGCCAACCCAGTCAGCCTCTGCTGAGTTACTCCCGCCACCCTGGACAGATGCAAGAGAAAGGTAAGTATTACTATTTTATGCCATTTCTCTTTGAGTTACTTTGTTACACAGACTAACCACTGAGATGCTAACTGACTTATTCCTAATACCCTTAGCAATTAAAATTCAGAGCAGATGAACCAAGAAGAGTAACCCATTGACTCAGTGGATGGAAAGTATTGGAAATACTTGGCTCACGTAGGAGGAAAGTATTGGAAATCTACCTAAACTTCCATTATGTCAATGTGTGAGAACTCTGTAGTGGATATATGGTTTGTTTTCATATCAGAGCACCCAACAGGCTTTAGTGATCTTGAGTAGGATTTAAGCTGGCATCTATATCTAAAGAGGTACAGTCTTAAACCAGACATGGAGGTGCATGCCTTTAATCCCAACACATGGGAGGCAGAGACAGGTGGATCCCTGAGTTCAAGGCTAGCCTAAAACAAGTTCAGTCTTGGGGTGAGGCTAGGAACTGGAATTCCCTAAGTGGTCATCTCTAAGAGCAGAAGTCAAGGTGTTTCCGTTTTCAGAATAGTACACCTTGGCAGTATGGAGGGATACCAGGTACTAGAAAATGGGCAAGCTGAGACTTCAGGTGGTCAAGGCCTGTTGGATGCTAACCAGGATTGTTAAACCACAAAAATCTGAACCTGGTTTGGGAACCATTCAAAGGCTGGTTGTAAAGCATAGCTGTATGAATATCTAGTGAGCTATTCCTCTTCATGATCCATGGCAGCCATGGAACTCAGCAACCAAAGCAAACTCAGGGCATTGGAGGCTTCTCTCACACATATGCGTGCTAGAATTGACTAAGAAACCGTAGAGACGTGCCAGAAGGGCCCCAAGACTGGAAAGTAGGTCTCTATGTGAAGCAGGAATCAGTAGGTTTGAAACAAAGTACTTCCTGTTTTTGTGAACTTGGGAAGTAATATAAGTTCTCTGTGTTTGTTTTCTCATTAAAAGTAAAAGATAATGGCAGTAGCCATCCCACAGGTCTGTGGGGATTAAGTGAGTGAAGTGTCTGTAAAATGCTTCAGTAGTATGAGTTAGGCATAAGAACCTGTCCAACAAACCACACATTTAATCCTGTACACCTCAAGGGCTTCTTCAGGAGGGTTGTGGAAGCCACCTCAATGAAAAAATGTCTCCGTTTGCCTTTTACATGACCACAGAGTACTGTGTTTCTCCACTGTGTTTATCAAAAATAAAATTAAATAATTGTACCCTGATAGAATGGAAGACCATAACGTCAGAAGTTACTTTCACATTGTACTGCTCTATTGTAACACTGTCCTCTGTCCTTGTGATGGTTAATTTGGTTGCCAACTTAGCAGGATCTAAAATTGGCCAGGAGACAAACGTGGGGCGTGTCAGTGGGTGAAGCGTCCAGATTGGATTCAGTGAGGTAGAAAGACCCTCGCTAACGGGGTAGCAGCAGCCCATGGACTGGTGTCCTCACAGCAGAGAAAGCAGAAAGTGTGCTTTGCAGGTTTCCATCTCCCTGCTTTCTGACATGAATGCAGTGTGACGAACCACGGGAAGTTCTTCCCCACTGTGATGGACTCCTCAAACTGTGAGCCCAAATAAACCCTCACTAAGCTGCTTTTGTCAGGTGTTTTGTCACAGGGTGGGGAAAGTAACTAATGCAGTTCTCAGTAGACACTGCTGCAGGAAGAAAAGGCAGGAGGTACTCTCCTCTGAATGCTTAGCCTGAAGAAAAAAAAAAAAGTAAAATAAAAAAAAGAAGAACAGCGGGTGTGGCGGTGCATGCCTGTAATACCAGCACCAAGGAGGCAAAGATGGGAGTGTTCCTAAGCCAGCCTGGCCTAACCAACAAATTCCAGGCTAGTGAGAAACTTTTTGAAATAAGGCAGGCAAGACCTGGTCTTTTAGTGACTGAAATGGCCAGCTATCAGAAAGAAGGAAGGAAGGAGAAAGAAGAGAAATAAAAAGAAAGGAAGAAAGAAAAGAGGAAATAAAATCTAAAACAGAAAAAAGGGGGAAGTATAACAATCAAGACAATGAGAAAAGAACCCACAGATTTCATTTTCTTATCAGTTTTTTTTTTTTTTAACCATGTTTTGAAAATAACAAAGCATATGGTCAGGGACTTTAATGGCCCATCCAGTGTTTTCAGGGAGCCCAATCATCTGTTGCATGCCCTTGTATGTGTCACCAGAACAGTCTTGCATGTTCATGGAGAAAAGTCAGATTGCACTCTTGCTCAGGGTAGGTAAGGGCTGTGGCCCAAGTAGGCACAAACTGGATTCTATTCACCTCAACAAAATGAAACATCAGCTTTCACTCTCTCTGTACAAATGTAACTATGCGGGGGAAACAAAACAAAAGGAAGTCTGACTTACTCTTAGTGAAAGCTCCACATTTTCTCCTCCCCAAAGATCCATCCCCTTGTCATATTGCCCGAGTTCGTTAAAATAATGTCTGTTTATAGCAAAAATTCCTCCTGCCATTGCAGGTGACCTAGAAAGGAGTAAAAAACATTAAATTCCAGAGAGATAGTGATACTAATTCTTCTAAAAACATATAAAGTGTTACTGTTGGCTCATTGATTAAGAACATTTACTGCTTTTTCAGAGGACCTGTTTGGGTCTCAGCACCCAGGCCAGACAACTCACAGCCACCTGTAACTCAGGCTCCAGGTGATCTGCTGCTCTCTTCTGGCCTCTGTGTTTCCTGTAGCCACCATTTCACTCTGCACTTCCAGGAGATCAACTCTTGGATTCCACTTGTGTGAGATGGTGTGGTGCCTGTCTGTCTATGACTGGCTCATTTCAGTTAGCATAATGGCCTCTAAGTTCATCCATGTATTTTTACAGATGGCGAGATTTCATATTTTATTGGCTGAACATTATTCCCCTTTGTCCATGTACTACATTTTCTTATCCATTCAACTGTAAGAGGCAGGTTGATTCATGGATATTATTCATGCTAGAGTAAGAATGAGAGTCTCTTAAACATACTGACTTCATTCCTTTAGGCATATTGTCAGTGATGGGATTGCTGGGCCATAAGGTGATTCTACTTTTAATTTTGAAAGAACTGTGATACTATTTTCTAGTGTCTAGCTACATTCGTTTCCACAGAAGACAAGACTTTGCTGTCTTAGTGGAGTGAGCCAGAGCTCAACGGGGCTTGGATTTACATCCTTTGATAATGAAGGGATACCGAGACATTTTCACATACCATTGGCCATTTCTATTTTTATCTTGAAAAATGTGTATTCATGTCTTTTGACTAATTTTTTAACTTTTTCTTGCTATTTTTGAGTATCTTATACTTATTGTTCTCCACATTGCAGACAGAGTTGCTGCTCTGGGTATTAATCCTTATCAGACATACAACTGCAGGCATTCCTTGCATCCTGTGTCCTCTCTGCTTCGCTGACTTTTCCTTCACTCTGCAAGGGCTTTCAATCTGCTGCAGCTCCACCCTCCATGTTTACTTTTATGCCCTGTGCTCTTCAGATCCATAGTCACCAAATCTTTGAGTAGTTGAATGTCATAGCATATGTTCTCAACTAGTAGCATTCTAATTTTGGGTTTTACATTTATATCAAATTTGTTTTGACTTTGTTATATGGCAAAAGATGATATTACAAAGCTGAGCATTTTGGCACATGCCTATAGTCCCAGCACTCTGAGAGGCTGAGGCAGGCATATCTCTGTGAATTCAAGGCCAGGCTGATCTACAAAATGAGTACAGGACAACCAAGGATACACAGGGAAACCCTGCCTCAAACGAAACTAAACAAAACAAAACAAAAAAATGGGGTTACTTATATTGGTTACTTGTGGCTGTGATAAAGTACTGTGACAAAGCAACATAAGGGAGGTTCTGCATCCTTGCATGGCCCGGGTCCTGGAACTCTGACAAGGGTTGACAAGAGAATGAAGAAAGAATGGACAGACACACAGGTGCATTGACCCAGAAAAGCTGGGATCTGGCGGTCTTTGGTAGCTTTGATAGAGAAGCTCTGGAAGCTCAGTATGCTTATTGTTTATAATTGGACAGTGAGGTGGGGTTATTATACAAAGCTGAAAAGGACACAGGTTTAACTAATCTCTCAGTTGGAACAGTCTCTGTAGGGGAGCAGTCTTCAGGCCTTAGACATGGAGCAAGGGCTATGGTAGACATTTTCTGCACAGTCAATATTCACACTGGGACCTGAGGAAGACTTTTCCATCCTTCTAAGCCCATGGGGGAGGGAAAAGGCTTTGCCACTCCCATGGCTGAGGCTTTGGAGTCTTTGGCATAGGTGTGCCCATATCAGCAGTACACACTCACTCAGGACTTTAACTCACTCCCTATGAAGAATACAGTCCATTGTGGTGAGGAGAGGAAGTTAAAGCAGAGGGAGCCTGAAGGAGCTAGTCACATTACATCCACATTTCCATAATCAGCAAGCAGAGAACCTATACTACTTGGCTCCTTTTACCACCTTTTTTTTTTTTTTTTTTTTTTTTGAGACAATGTTTCACTGTACATTAGGCTAGCTTGGACCTCACAGAGATCTGCCTATCTCTGCCTCCTAACTGCTTGAAGTTTGAAGAAATCACAGTAATTTTGGAGAAAAAATGATGTATGGGGATTGTGCCCTTGCCAAGGGTAATAATGATGAGTAATAATGTAACAATAAAGTAATAATGATGAGTGTAGACAAGATGTCTGGTGACTGGTTGAGCTTGAAGATGGACGTAACAGATTTGCTGATGAGTAGGACAGGGATATTGGAAGATGACAGGAATCTAGGTTGATACTTAGGGTACTCCACATTGCAGACAGAGTTGCTGCCCACAGAGATGGGAAGTCCTGGTTTCATAGGAAGCTTAATGTTCAGACCAATGTGAGGTATGCATTTAGCACCCCTATGGGAAGGCCAATCAGGCAGCAAGTGCAGTGTGACAAAATACTGGGCAAGAGCAACTTAGAAAGGGTTAATTTAGCTCACAGGTCCAGGGTGACAGGACGTCATGGTGACAGGAGTGCGAGGCTGTGGTCACATTGCACCTCCATGAAGTAGAGGAAGATACTGGTGCTCAGCTAGCTTCCTGCTGTTAGTCAGTCCAGGGCCCAGCCCGTGGAATGGTACCAGTCACACTTGTAGAGGCGCTTTTTACCTCGATTAACAGTCAAGAAACCTCTTCCTAGGCACACTCAGAGGGCTTGTCTTCTTAGATCACGTTAAGTTCATAGGAATATTTTTAACATTAATTTATTTTGTGTACATATAGTTAACATGACAGAGAAGAAAGTTTTAAAGTTGTATAGATGCAAAACAGTATGTGTATGGGTATTTGTATGTTCTATGGTATGTGTGAGTGAAAGCCAGATGACAACCTGCAGGAGTCAGTCTTCCATGTGGGTCCTGGGAATCAAAGTTGGATTTCCAGATTGGAAAGTGCCTTTTCTTGCTGAGTCTGCTTGCTGCCCTCACAAATAAAAGTATTTAAAAAGCAACTGTGAAGAGTCTCGTGCATTTGAAGGGCACACAGGGTATACATGTTGCACCAGTTTCAGAGAGGGACACTGATGTCAGGTGGACATTGATGACAGATGGACACTGACGACAGGGCTCCCAGTCCTAGCTTGTGCACATCCAAGAGCAGGGATCTTGTCTATCCTCAGTACCATCAGAGTGGGTGGAAGAGGGAGCTAGCAGCTGATCTCCTTTTTTGTGGGCCCAACCTCATAGGCTGAGAAAGCCTAATCTCTGGGGACAGTCAGAGAAATAGGCAGGTGTAATGTGAAGTCTCTGTTGAGAATAGGCATGCTGGGGCTGAGCAGTTTCAGGTGGGAAGTGGGCAGTGAAGTGCTCAGGAAGATGGCTGATTCTACATGGTCAACATTTTAGAACTATGTAATATTCCAGAGGGTTCTTCCATGAACTACTATGTAATTTCACAACTCTCCCTTCTACTTCCTACATTGTTTTAATTTCATCCTTGAATTTTGAGTCAAGACTGCCTCTCAAGAGTAGCATATCCAGGTTTGGCCAGACAGCTCCTGAGGATCACACTCAAGATTTATTTCCACATGCACACAAAGATGTGTGAGCACACTTCATATAAACACATACATACTATAAATGTTTTTATTTCATCAGATGAGGGGATGAGAGCCATTCCTAAGCCTTTCTTGCTGTTTCTGAACCTTGCCTGGGTAGTTCAACTCGGCTTTTCTGGCCAAAACACCTCTCCAAGCTGACTGACTCAAACTGGCTTCTCTTGACTTTTGACCGAATTGCTTTACCTGGCCTCAAACTAATTCTGACAAAATGTTTTAATCTGGCTCCTCATTCTCTGGCTCACTGTGTCCTCATCTGTGTCTAGCTTGTTCTCTTGCCACCTGTCTCTGTAAAACTGTCCTGGTAAGAAATGCCTTTCTCTGTCTGCACTGTTCTTAAGTGTCCCCTCTTCCTTGTCCTATTCTCATGAGAGT
Source organism: Psammomys obesus (assembly GCF_907164565.1). Lineage (NCBI taxonomy): Eukaryota > Metazoa > Chordata > Mammalia > Rodentia > Muridae > Psammomys > Psammomys obesus. The sequence continues at coordinate 12,432,767 of NW_026592118.1, forward strand.
TGGCCATGTCCTATATCTGACTCCTTCTGTCAAATCTTTCTCTGATTTGTCACTTCGTCTGCCTCTCAATTAGATGTCACTTTCAAACATGGCTGCTTTCTTCTATAAACTAACCTTGCCTTCATTACTTGGGATTAAGGGTGTATAATAAGGTCATGTCTGTATTCCAGCCAGATCATACTGTGTTCCAGAGTGTCTGTATGCCAGCTGGATTACCTAGAACATCTTTGGATGTGATCCCCTGGCAGAGCAGCCATGTGGTGGATTAAAATTTCTCTACACTCTCTCAGTGGTCATTGAAAATCAGGATAGCATTAAACAGCTATGGTAGCTTCCTGAATATGGTGGAGCACAAGGGACAGTGTCACTTGAACAAATTTAGCATCTACCAAATTCTGGTATTCAGCACTTTAGGAAACAAGCAAGCTGAGCATAGTGGTACACACCTGTAATCCCAGCACTCAGGAGGCAGAGGCAGGCAGATTTCTGTAAGTTTGAGGCCAGCCTGGTATAAAGTGTTCCAGGACAGTCAGGCCTATTTTGAGAGACCCTGTCTCAAAAAAAAGAAGAAAAATGAAGAGAGGAAATAAATAGAAAGAGAGAAAACAGTGGCAAAATAAAACATTGATTTTTTTTTTTTTCACTATAGTCCCCCAAACAAGAAGAATCTTACCGGATGGGTTTGATTGGTCCTTCTGGGTCGTCGTCCATCTCACTTGAGAAAGCATTGTCCCATCTAAAACTCAGGCTCCAGTCAAAAGCTCCCCTTACAACAGGAGCCGCCTTATAATCCAGGGTCAAGTCATCAATGACATCGATCACAGGGCACACCACCATTTTGTGGTCTGTAGAAATGGCATGTAGCAGGGGCTCCAGCCAGACTATGTTCACCTCGCAGTGGCTATCCAAGAACACCAGGATGTCCCCTGTAAGCAAGAGCAGACTAGAGTCAGTCCTTGTCTTAGAGATACTGTTGCTGTGATGAAAAACATGATGGAGCTGGGTGGTGGTGGCTCACACTTGTAATCCCAGCACTTGGGAGGCAGAGGCAGGCGGATCTCTTGAGTTTGAGGCCAGCCTGGTCTACAGAGTGAGTTCCAGGACAGCCATGATGACACAGAGCAGCCCTGTCTCAAAATAGCAAGAAAGAAGGAAGAAGGAAGAAGGAAGAAGGAAGGAAGGAAGGAAGGAAGGATTAAAAAAAGGAAAAAAAGAGAGAAAAAGACCAAATGCAACTTGGGGAGGAAAGTGTTTATTTGGTTTACACTTCCACATCATAGTCCATCACTAATGGAAGTCAGGACAGGAACTCAAACAAAACGGCAGTCAGTCTGCAGGAGTGCTGCTTACTGGCTTGTTCTCATGGCTTGCTCAGTCTGTTCTCTTATAGAGTCCAGGATCACCAGCCTAGAGGTGGCACTATTCACAATGGGCTAAGCTCTTACATCAGTTGCTAATTAAGAAAATGTTCTACAGGTTTGCCTACATCCTTTATGAGGGGGGCTCATTTTCTCAGTTGAGACTCCCTCCTCTGATTATTCTCAGTTTTGTCAAGTTGACATAAAACTAGCCAGCACAGTCCCTGGAGGAAAATATTCAATTCCAATGCAAGCTGGATGCAGTGAGTATTCATTGAATATTTTCTATGTGCTTGGTACCTTAAGTTGCATTGAGGGAAATGAGAACTATGTTTTTAAATTTTTTTATTTATTGCAATTTATTCACTTTGTATTCCAGCTGTAGCCACCTCCCTTCTCCCTTCCCAATCCCGCCCTCCCTCCCTTTTCTCCTCCCATGCCCCTTCCCCAGTCCACTGATAGGGGAGCTCAGTCTCTCCTTCCATCTGACCCTAACCTATCACGTCTCATCAGGACTGTCTGCATTGTCTTCCTCTGTGGCCTGGTAAGGCTGTTCCCAACCTCAGGGGAAGATGATCAAAGAGCTATCCACTGAGTTCATGTCAGAGACAGCCCCTGTTCCCATTACTAGGGAACCAACTTGGACTCTGAGCTGCTATGGGCTACATCTGTGAAGGTCTTCTAGGTTATCTCCATGCATGGTCCTTGGTTGGAATATCAGTCTCAAAAAATACCCCTGTGCCCAGATTTTTATTTTATTTTATTTTTTTTGGTTCTGTTGCTCTCCTTGTGGAGCTCCAGTCCCTTCCAGGTCTTTCTGTCTCCTCCTTCTTTCCTAAGATTCCCTGCACTCTGCCCAAAGTTTGGCTATGATTCTTAGCATCTGCTTTGATACCCTGCTGGGCAGAGTCTTTCAGAGGCTCTCTGTGGGTAGGCTCCTGTCTTGTTCCTTGTTTTCACCCTCTTCCGATATCTATCCCATTTGCCTTTCTGAGTTAGGACTGAACATCTTACCCAGGGTCCTCCTTCTTCCTTAGCTTCTTTAGATATATAGATATTAGTATGATTATCCTATATCATATGTCGAATATCCACTTATAAATGACTATAAACCATGTGTGTGACTTTCTGCTTCTGGGATACCTCACTCAGGATGCTCTTCTCCAGTTCCCACCATTTACCTCCAAATTTCATGATTTCCATGTTTTTAATTGCTGAGTAGTATTCCATTGTGTAAATGTACCACAAATTTTTTTATCCATTCCTCAATTGAGGGACATCTGGGTTGTTTCCAGATTCTGGCTATTACAAATAAAGCTGCTATGAACATGGTTGAGCAAATGTCCTTGTTGTATACTTGGGCATCTTTTGGATATATGCCTAGGAGTGGTATAGCTGGATTTTGAGAAAGCACTAATCCTAATTGTCTGAGAAAGCGCCAGATTGATTTCTAAAGTTGTTGTACAAGTTTACATTCCCACCAGCAATGGAGGAGGGTTCCTCTTTCTCCACATCCTCTCCAGCATGTGTTGTCACTTGAGTTTCTGATCTTAGCCAGAGAAATATGTTTTATTATGTCCAAAAAGGTGAGACCACATGTACAGTGGACATTCAGAGGAGGCTAGAGAACTGCAGGTTAGAGGATGGCTTGGAGAAAACTCTACTAGAGTAGATAAAACTGGGAAGAGTTTTCATTTTCAAAGATTGTTTCAGGAGGTCAGAGAAGTGGCTTAGTCATTAAGTGCTTGCTTTACAAGCATGGGATTCTGAGTTCATTCCCATCACTTACATTTAAGAACCCAAAACTGTCTGAGCTCAGTGACCTGTTCTTACAGTTCTAGCTCTGGGGAGTTGGAAACAGAGAAATCCTTGAGGTAGGCAAGCCAGCCAGCCTAGCCTACTTGACCAACAGCAATGGCACCTGAGAAATGATGCCAAGTTTAACCTCTAATTCTTTGTTTTAAGACACCAAGAACCTGGAAATCCCAGAGGGTGCCATCCAAACTCTAGACCATAACCATACTAGGAGGGCAGAGAAGTAGAGGAGTATGCTATCTTTATACAGCCATCTCCCTTTATTCTAAGTTTTGCTTTCCATGGCTTCATGTCCCTGGCATTAACTGATCAAAAATATTAAATGACAAATTACAGAAACAAATAACATTTACACTACACACTGCTCTGACCAGCGTGATGGAACTCACATTGTCCCATTTGGCTCTACAGGACACGTAAACCATCGTTCAATAGGTCCATACTGTCTACACCATCTGCCAATTAGTGGCTTGACTGTCTTGGTTTCAGAGGGAATGAGAGGGACTGGGGGTGTTTCTGTTAATAATGGCAGCCATGTTCAAGAACAGTGACACAACAGATGGAGACAGAAGACAGGCTAGCTCGTGGACCAGCTGGCAGTATTCTGGTGCCATACACTTATCCTCAGTACAGCCTGCAGCTGTAGGCAATCCCTGAGGGTCTTGGGTATATCACCATGTTTAACAGAGGGTGAATGTCCAGGTTGGTTAGGAAAGGTCTCTCTGAGAATGGGAAAGAGAGAGACCTTTTAATGTCTCTTTAAGCAGTGAACTGAACAAAATAAGGTAACAGGGTCATGCAGGCCCTGGGCAAATATTCCAGAAGAAGGTCATGTGAAGGGGCTGTGAGAAAGGAACTTCAGCTGTGTCTGAAGAAGAGCAAGAGCATGCCTTGTGGGAGAGTGAGTAAGATGGGACTGGAAATGACGATGTCACAGTGAAGGTTAAGGAGTTGATACTGAAGGGCTCTAGAGACAGTCACTTCACAGTAATAGAAATGTCAGCTATTTAGGGGAACAGTACAGCTCAAAACATGAGTGTACATATGTTGTGTGAAACCAACATCCATGCACAGTGGGTGTTGTTTTTTTCATGTTAATCGCTTCTTTCAAGAGTCAATAAAAATAGAAGTGCTTAGATACAGTGGAACATAATCTCAGAACTAAGGAAGAACAGGAGGCAGGTGGATGTCAGTGTGTTCCTGGCCAGCCAGCCAACCAGCCAGGCTACATGAGGAGACCTGTACCCCCACCTTCACTGCCCCCCCCAAAAAAGCTAGAGAAGAATAAATGTGCATGGACAATACTACCACAGGCCACAGATTGACTACGTGGCTTAATGAATTTTAATGACACATGTGCCTGTACACTAGGACCTCAGCTCCTGAACTGGGGCCCATGTTTAGCTAAGGCAGCCCCCTCCCCAAACATGGTCTGGAGAGACAGAAGGCAAATGTGGATTGACAAATTCATGATTAGTAATTGAAGATTTTAACACAACAAAATTATACAGTATATACGTAGAAGTTAGAAAGGACTTAAAAGGAATAGAGAAAATGATTAAAATTGTTTTAGAAATTTTGAAAAATAGTTCACTTTTAATTCAAATTCACTTTAAGTGAAATTTCTTTTCTTTCTTTTGTGACGAGAGGGTTTAATTTGATTCACAGAGGGCCACAACACATTGTAGTAGGGAAGGCATAGCAGCAAGAAGGGGAGGCAGCCAGCCACATTCTGTTCTTTCAGAAAGCAGAGTGATAAACTCTCAGAAATACCAAATTTATAACCACATACAATTACATAACTATGATACAGTTAAGCAAGTAATAAGTGAATATCGGTTATTTTGCTATTGCTGTTATAAAACACCATGAGCATGGCAACTTATAGAAGGAGATAGTTCAGTGGGGCTTACAGTTCCAGAGGGATCTGAGCCCAGCATTCGTCATGGCTGGGAGCATGGTAGCAGGCAGGCAAGCATGGTGCTGGAGCAACTGCTGAGACAGTCCCTTCAGGTCTATAAACAGGAAGCAGAGAGCACTCTGGGGAAAGGGGAAGCTCAAAGCTCACACCTCATAATCCTTCCCAAACAGCCACCAACTGGGGATCAAATATTCAAATGTCTGAAATGTAAGGGGACATCTCAGCCAAACCACCACAAAATAATTACATTTTTAAAGTTCTTTTAAGTTTGGAAACTTAGATTTTACTCCAAACAACAAAAAACTCCACAAATCTAATTTTTTTAATTTATTTTTTAATTTATTACAATTTATTTACTTTTATCCCAGCTGTAGCCCCCTCCTTCATCTACTCCCAAAAGCCTGCCCTCCCTTCCTCTTCTCCTCCCATGCCCCTCCCCCAGTCCATTGGTAGGGAAGGTCCTCCTCCCCTTCCATCTGACCCTAGCCTATCAGGTCCATCAGGACTAACTGTGTCTTCTTCTGTGGCCTGGTAAGAATGCCACCAACCCTCAGGGGAAGGTCATCAAAGAACTATCCACTGAGTTCATGTCAGAGACAGCCCCTGTTTCCATTACTAGGGAACTAACTTGGACTCTGAGCTGCCATGGGCTACATCTGTGAAGGTCTTCTAGGTTATCTCCATGCATGGTCCTTGGTTGGAGTATCAGTCTCAGAAAAGACCCTATGCCCAGATTTTTTTCGTTCTGTTGCTCTCCTTGTCTTTCTGTTTCCCTCCTCTTTCCTAAGATTCCCTGCACTCTGCCCAAAGTTTGGATATGATTCTCAGCATCTGCCTTGATACCCTGCTGGGTAGAGTCTTTCAGAGACCCTCTGTGGTAGGCTCCTGTCCTGTTCCCTGTTTTCTCCCTCTTCCTATGTCTACCCTGTTAGCCTTTCTGAATGAGGATTGAGCATCTTACCCAGGGTCCTTTGGTATAACGTCTTTAGGTGTACAGATTTTAGTATGATTGTCCTATATTATATGTCTAATATCCACTTATAAGTGAGTATATACCATGTGTGTCTTTCTGCTTCTGGGATCCTCACTGAGAATGATCTTTTCTAGTTCCCACCATTTGCCTGAAAATTTCATGATTTCCTTGTTTTTAATCGCTGAGTATATACCATGTGTGTCTTAAGGATCTTCACCAACGCTATATCTGACAGAGGATTAAACAGCAACAAATTAAGTAATCCAATTAAAAAATGGGATACAGAGCTAAACAAAAACCAAACCAAACCTAACCCAAATAAAACACTATTATCCATTTTATGAAATCAGTAAAGCAAAGTATAAGAAAATAATACAGAAAAATTATGAATCAATTTTGCTTTTGAATGTAGATAGTTATTAGCATGGGGTATAGAAAGAGAGGAGAGGGAAGATATGAGCTAATTGAGTGCCAAGACAAATCTCTACATCATGAACATTTACATAAGGTTATCTGGGGACTCCATGAGGCCCAGAACTGGCCTCATCCTGCTATCAGAGTCCCCTGGGAGTGGGCCCCACAGTCTGGCCACCCAAAGCTTGCTATCCTTACTCCTGTACAGATGTGGACACTCGGGTCTCCTGCTCAGGGTCAGATCAGGGCCATCAGCCCACAAGTTTAGCTCTTCCCTCTCCAGATGGAGCCCTCTCCTTCCTCTTGTAGCTTCCAGAGCCCAAGACAACCTTGAATGATAACTTTGCTGACTCCTAGCATGTGGGCTGGATCATGCCATGTGGAAGCCATCATCCTTGGCAACTCATAACAACAAAAAGGTCCCTTTGTTTTCCAGAATGGAAGGTTATTGGCTGTTGGGGTCCCATCATTGCTATCTATGGGCTGATATTATAGCGCCACTAATAAACTTTTTTTAAATTTTTATTAATTACACTTTATTCACTTTGTATACCCCCATAAGCCCCTCCCTCCTCCCCTCCCAATCCCACCCTCCCTCCCCCATCTTCACGAATACCCCTCCCCAAGTCCACTGATAGGGGAGGTCCTCCTCTCCTTCCTTCTGATCCTAGTATATCAGGTCTCATCAGGACTGGCTGCATTGTCATCTTCTGTGGCCTGGTAAGGCTGCTCCCCCTCTCAGGGGGAGGTGATCAAAGAGCAGGCCAATCAGATTATGTCAGAGGCAGTCCCTCTTCACATTACTATGTAACCCACTTGGACACTAAACTGCCATGGGCTACATCTGTGCAGGGGTTCTAGGTTATCTCCATGCCTGGTACTTGGTTGGAATATGAGTCTCTGGGAAGACTCCTGTGTTCAAATTTCTGGTTCTGTTGCTCTCCTTCTGGAGTTCCTGTCCTCTCCAGATCTTACTATTTCCCACTTCTTACATAAGATTCCATGCACATTGCCCAACAGTTGGCTGTAAGTCTCAGCATCTGCTTTGATAGTCTGCAGGGCAGAGCCTTTCAGAGGCCCTCTGTGGGGAGGGGGTTAGCTTCTTTTCTGTTTTCTTCTTCTTCTGATGTCCATCCTCTTTGCCTTTCAGGATGGGGATTGAGCATTTTAGTCAGGGTCCTCTCTCTTGATTAGTTCTTTAAATGTACAGATTTTAGCAGTTTTATCCTATATTACATGTCTATATGAGTGAGTATATACCGTGTGTGTCTTTCTGCTTCTGGGACAGCTCACTCAGAATGATCCTTTCCAGGTCCCACCATTTACCTGCAAATTTCATGATTTCCTTGTTTTTAATTGCTGAGTAATAGTCCATTGTGTAGATGTACCACAATTTCTGTATCTACTCTTCAGTTGAGGGGCATCTGGGCTGTTTCCAGCTTCTGGCTATTACAAATAAAGCTGCTACAAACATGGTTGAGCAAATGTCCTTATTGTGTACTTGAGCCCCTTTTGGATATATGCCTAGGAGTGGTATGGCTGGAGCTTGAGGAAGCGTTATTCCTTGTTGTCTGAGAAAGCACCAGATTGCTTTCCAGAGTGGTAGTACAAGTTTACATTCCCACCAGCAGTGGAGGAGGGTTCCCCTTTCTCCACAGCCTCTCCAGCATGTGCTGTCACTTGAGTTTTTCATCTTGGCCATTCTGATGGGTGTAAGGTGAAATCTCAGGGTCGTTTTGATTTGCATTTCCCTGATGGCTAATGACATTGAGCATTTCTTTAAGTGTTTCTCTGCCATTCTGTATTCCTCTACAGAGAATTCTCTGTTTAGCTCTGTTCCCCATTTTTTAATTGGATTACTTGGTTTGCTGCTTTTCAGCTTCTTTAGTTCTTTATATATACTGGATATTAGCCCTCTGTCAGATAAAGGGTTGGTGAAGATTCTTTCCTAATCTGTAGGCAGTCGTTTTGTTTTGATGATGGTGTCCTTTGATTTACAGCTTTTCAGTTTCATGAGGTCCCATTTATTGATTGTTGATCTTAGAGCCTGTGCTCTTGGTGTTCTGTTCAGGAAGTTGTCTCCTGTACCAATGAGTTCTAGGGTATTTCCCACTTTTTTTCTAAATGATTTAATGTGTCTGGTTTTGTGTTGAGGTCTTTGATCCACTTGGACTTTAGTTTTGTGCAGGGTGATAAGTATGGATCTATTTTCATTTTTCTACATGTAGACATCCAGTTGGACCAGCACCATTTGTTGAAGATGCTATCTTTTTTCCATTGAATGGTTTTGGCATCTTTGTCAAAGATCAGGTGTCCATAGGTGTGTGGGTTTATTTCTGGATCTTCTGTTCGGTTCCATTGATCCACCATTCTGTTTCTATGCCAGTACCATGCAGTTTTTAAAACTGTTGCTCTATAGTACAGCTTAAGATCAGGGATGGAGATACCTCCAGAAGATTCTTTATTGTAGAGGATTATTTTAGCAATTCTGGGTTTCTTGTTATTCCATACAAAATTGAGAATTTTTCTTTCCAGGTCTGTAAAGAATTGTGTTGGTAATTTGATGGGAATTGCATTGAATCTGTAGATTGCTTTTGGTAAGATGGCCATTTTTACTATGTTAATCCTGCCAAGCCATGAGTATGGGAGATCTTTCCATCTTCTGATATCTTCTAATTCTTTCTTCAGAGACTTGAAATTTTTTTCATACAAGTCTTTGACTTGTTTGGTTAGGGTTACATCAAGGTACTTTATGTCATTTGTGGCTATTGTGAAGGGTGTTGTTTCACTAATTTCTGTCTCAGCTCTTTTATCTTGTATACAGGAGGGCTACTGATTTTTTTGAGTTAATTTTGTATCCAGCCACTTTGCTGAAGGTGTTTATCAGCTGTAGGATTTCCCAGGTAGAATTTTTGGGGTCACTCATGTATACTATCATATCATCTGCAAATAGTGATAATTTGACTTCTTCCCTTCCAATTTGTATCCCCTTGATCTCCTTCAACTGTCTTATTGGTCTAGCAAGGACTTGCAGAACTATGTTGAAGAGATATGGAGAGAGTGGGCAGACTTGCCTTGTCCCTGATTTCAGTGGGATTTCTTTAAGTTTTTCTCCATTTAGTTTGATGTTGGCTATAGGCTTGCTGTATATTGCCTTTACTATGTTTAGATATGTGCCTTGTATCCCTGATCTCTCCAAGACTTTAAACATGAATGGATGTTGGATTTTGTCAAATGCTTTTTCAGCATCTAGGGAGATTATCATGTGTTTTTTTTTTTCTTTCAGTTTGTTAATATGGTGGATCACATTGATGGATTTCCATATATTGAACCACCCCTGCATACCTGGGATGAAGCCTACTTGCTCATAGTGGATATCTTTGATGTGTTCTTGTATTCGGTTTGCAAGTATTTTGTTGAGTATTTTTGCATCAATGTTTATAAGGGAGATTGGCCTGAAATTCACTTTCTTTTTTGGGTCTTTGTGAGGTTTAGGTACCAAGGTGACTGTGGCTTCATAGAATGAGTTTGGTAGTGTTCCTTCTGTTTCTATTTTGTGGAATAGTTTGAAGAGAATTGGAGTTAGCTCTTATTTGAAGGTCTGGTAGAATTCTGTGCTGAAACCATCTGGTCCTGCGCTTATTTTGGATGGGAGACTTTCGATAACTGCTTCTATTTCCTTGGGGGATATAGGACTATTTAGTTGATTTACCTGGTCTTGATTCAGTTTTGGTAAGTGGAATCGATCAAGAAAATTGTCCATTTCATTTAGATTTTCTACTCTCTGATTTGGTCCTGCTGCGGAAAAATGTGTGGGTAGGCTAACAGTCAGCTCTGTGGTGCTGTGGCAGCAGGACTCAGTGTCCCCCTGCCCTGTGTGCAACCTCTCTGTCCTTCCCCTCCGCCAGGGAAGGGTTATGTTGGCTGGTCCTGGGGTAGCGTGGGAAAGAGTTGGTTGAGTGTCCTCAATCCCAGATCCTGGGCCCAGATCTCTCTGCCAGAAGCAGCCTGGCGCTAGAACCTATGTTTGCCGATTTTGTTGATTTGGATGGTGTCTCTCTGCCTTTGAGTTAGCTTGGCTAAGGATTTGTCTATCTTGTTGATTTTCTCAAAGAACCAGCTCTTGGTTTCATTGATTCTTTGAATTGTTTTATTTGTTTCTAATTGATTGTTTTCAGCCCTGAGTTTGATTATTTCCAGCCGTCTACTCCTTTTTGGTGTCTGCTGCTTCTTTTTTCTAGGGTTTTCAGGTGAGCCATTAAGTTGCTTGAATGAGCTGTCTCAAATTTCTTCTTGAAGGCACTTAGTGCTATGAGCTTTCCTCTTAGCACTGCTTTCATTGTGTCCCACAAGTTTGGGTATGGTGTGCCTTCATTTTCATTGAATTCTAGGAAGTCGTTAATTTCTTTATTTCTTCCCTGACCCAGCTATCATTTAGTAGCAAGTCGTTCAATTTCCATGTGTGTGTAGGCTTTTTGTTATTTCTGTTGTTGTTGAGGTCCAACTTTATTCCATGGTGATCAGATAGGATACATAGGATTATTTCAATCTTTTTATATCTGTTGAGGCTTGCTTTGTGACCCACTATATGCTCTATTTTGGAGAAGGTTCCATGAGGTGCTGAGAAGAAGGTAAATTCTTTTGTGTTTGGGTGTAAGGTTCTGTAAATGTCTGTTAGGTCTATTTGATCCATGACCTCTGTTAGAGACGTTGTTTCTTTGTTTAATTTCTGTTTTGTTGACCTGTCTTTTGTTGAGAGTGGGGTGTTGAAGTCTCCCACTATTAATGTATGGTTTAAGTTTTATCAATGTTTCTTTTACAAATGTGGGTGCCTAGATGTTCAGGATTGTGCTGTCTTCCTGGTGGAATGTTCCCTTGATGAATATGAAGTGTCCTTCCCCATCTCTTTTGATTAATTTTGGTTGAAAGTCTATTTTATCAGTTATTAGAATGGCTACTCCTGCTTGCTTCTTGGGTCCATTTGCTTGGAAAGCTGTCTTCCATCCCTTTATCCTCAGGTAATGTCTATCTTTGTGACTTAGGTGTGTTTCTTGTGCAACAGACTGCTGGATCTTGTTTACGCATCCATTCTGTTAGTCTGTGTCTTTTTATTGGAGAATTGAGTCCATTGATGTTGAGAGAGATTAATGACCAGTGGCTGTCAGATCCGTTGATTTTGACGTTGGCTGTGGTCATAAGTTTGTGTGTTTGGTTGCTTATTGTTTTACCGTAGTGAGGTTAATTATTTCCTGTGTTTCCTTGAAAGTAGCTAGTTTTCTTGGGTTGTATTTTCCCTTCTAGTGTCTTCTGTAATGCTGGATTTGTTTGTAGGTATTGTTGAAATTTGTTTTTGTCATTGAATATCTTGTTTTTTCCGTCTATGAGGACTGAGAGTTTTGCTGGGTATAGTAGCCTGGGCTGACATCTGTGTTCTCTTCGGATCTGCATGATATCTGTCCAGGCCCTTCTGGCTTTCATAGTCTCTGTTGAAAAGTCAGGTGTGATTCTAATGGGTTTGCCATTATATGTTACTTGGCCTTTTTCCCTTGCAGCTTTTAGTATTTTTTCCTTGTTCTGTATACTTACGGTTTTGATTATTATGTGGCAGGAGGATTTTCTTTTCTGGTCTAATTTATTGGGTGTTCTGTAGGCCTCTTGTATTCTTATTGTCCTCTCCTTTAAGTTGGGGAAATTTTCTTCAATGATTTTGTTGAAAATATTTTCTGGTCCTTGGAGGAGGGAATCTTCTTTTTCCTCTATTCCTATTATCTTAGGTTTGTCTTTTTATGTTGTCTTGGATTTCTTGGACGGTCTGTGTCAGGAATTTTTTAGATTTAACATTTTCTTTGACAGATACATCAGTTTCATCCATTGTATCTTCCACACCTGAAATTCTTTCTTCCATCTCTTGTAGTCTATTAGTTATGCTTACCTTTGTAGTTCCTGTTTTCTTCCCTAAGTTCTTTCTCTCCACAATTTCCTCCATTTGTGTGTTCTTTAATTTTTCCAATTCTATCTTCAGGTCTTGAGCCATTTTGTTGATTTCCTTCACCTGTCTGACTGTATTTTCCTTCAATTCCTTCAGCTGTTTGTTTGAACAATCCTCTGTTTCTTTTATTCTTTCAGTGATTTAAGTATTTCCTCTCTAAAGTCCACAAACTGTTTGGCTGCAACTTCCTGTATTTCTTAACAGATGGCCATATTCTGTTTTTATTTATCTTCTTCTATTTCTTTACGGATGGCCATAATCTGCTTGTTTTTATCTTCCTCTGTTTCTTTACAGATGGGCATAATCTGTTTGAGTTTATCTTCCTCTAGGTCTTTACGCATTTTATTTGTTTCCTCTGTTATCCTCTTCAAGAGCATAGATGTTAGGTCATCTTCTTGAATTTCATTTTTGCTGGGGTGTCCACGGCTACTTGCTCCTGGATAACTGGATTCTGGAGATGCCATACTGCTCTGTCTTTTGTTGGTTGAGCTTTTACGCTGGCCTTTATCCATTGGGCTATCTATCGTAGGTGTTTGGAGTTAGTTTCTGGTAGTTCCTGGAATCCTGTGGTGGAGAGAATCCCCTTGACAGGAAGATGGTTTTTCCCGGAGGAAGCCTCGTCAGCTTTTTGGGGATAGTCACTGTAAGTCTGGTGTTTTTCAGGAGTTGCCACAGCTCACCTCAGGCATAGAGACCTGAGTGGTAACTGTGGTCCTTGTTAGTAGAGAGGGCTCTCCTCTCATCCGGAGAAGTCCTGGAGACAGCTGCCCTGCTTCTAGGTTTCTTGCTGTAAATTTAGTGATCTGCTGCTGTAACCTGTGTGTCCTTTGGTTTGGTCAGTTTTGTTAGCAATAACTGGTTGCCCCTTGGAGCAGTATCTGGGGGTTGATCTCGGGGATCCCGGGCTTTTGTAGGTCTGAGGTTGGGGCTCTGTGCCCCACTACCCAAGCCGTAATCTGTGGCGGGTGAGTACTGTTCTCCAGGTAACAGCAGGCTATCTGGTGCACAGCAGGTCCCTGGATTGGGCCAGTCTGTGGGACCTTTTCCGGGGATATACTGGGTTGCTAAGTCCGTCCCCTTTGTTTCGTTCCCTGTGAGGATTTCTCCTAACAGTGACTCCAAGTCTCTGGTGTCCTGGGGTGCACTGTTCTGTCTGTGAGGAATAGTTGGTACAAAGCAGGTCTCTGGGGTGTCCATACACCCGCCCGCTAGTCTGCGGGACCTTTCCCAGGGATATATTGTATGACCTAATTCAGGACCCCGTTTCCTTCCTTCCCTGTGGGGTTTACTCCTGACAGGGACTCCCAGTCTCTGTTGCCCTGGGGTGCACAGCTCTATCTGTGCCGGAGAGCTGAGAGCGCAGCCACTCTCCGAGCTGGCAGCTGGAGCCCAGTTCAGTGATGGCGGCTCGTACCTGCGGTCTGCGAGACTTTTTCCAGGTAAAGACTGGGTGACCTGTGGCCAGTCCCACTGCCTTCTTTCCCCGTGGGTTTTTCTCACGACTGGGACTCCCAGTCTCTGGTGTTTTTGTGCCCACTGTTCAGCCTGGGAAGGTGATCGGGACATGCTTTTCTTGATATCCTTTAAAATTCATCTAAAACTCCTTCTTGAAGTCTATTCTCAGGGGAACTCAGTTTGTGATGGGGCTGATGCCATGGCCTTTGTAAAAGACTGCCTTCCATATGAGACGACATTTTGGAGAAGAATATTTTGGAGGTAGTGGAAGATCAAAAATCTGAGCCTGCTGTGACATGTGCTATGACATAGGACTGTTCCTATGCAGGAAGACTCCCCGTGTCATGATAGCTGTCCCTACAGGCTTTTGCATTTGAACACTTGGGCTCAGTTGGTGGCACTGTTTGGGAAAGTTATGGAACCTTTCGGCGGTAGAACCTTGCTGAAAAAATGAGGCACTGGTAGTGGGCCTTAAAGTTTTATAGCTCAGCCCCACATCCTATTCACTCTTGCTTCCTGAGTGCAAACACGATGTTCCCAGTCAACTTCCACTCCTGCCACCATATCTTCCTTGCAGACACAGGCTGTGTACCCTCATATCATGAGCCACATGAACCCTTTTCCTACTTAGTGAAGCAACAGAAAAAAATAATTACTACACCAGTTCATGGCCTGAAAGGATGTTCATACCTGAGGCACGGGAGGCACCGATCATCCTTGATCTGATGAGGCCTTCTCTCTTTTTGTTTCTTATTAACTTAATCTTTCCACGGAAAAGTTCCAGATGATAGTTCAGTTGCTCTTTCAAATCATCTGGGAAAAATATTGACACTTGACAATTTATAAATTGTCTATAGAAATTTATATATAGATGCATATATAGATGCATCTATATATAAATGCATCTATATAGAAATTTAAACAGTTATCATTATGACCAATAAAAAACTGCTATTGCATAGATTTTAATATGTCCCTGGTTAGCCTCAAATTCACATGAAAAGTGGTTCATAATCAAACTGTCCAATTTTATGTGTCTAGTGATATATCTTTGCTTTACTAAATCATTATTAAAAATTAGTAGAAAAAGTGTAGGCTTTTGTTGTAACCTGGTTTCACTACTAACTATACAAGTTGTACTATGATCAGTTTTTCTTCTAATTTTGTAATGACTTGAAGGTGAGTTATAAAACCAAGCAAGTTCAAGAGCTACCTAACCCCAACTCCCTCAAGCTGAGGAAGCCATTGGCACTCTCTGAGGGCATGTATAGTTTTCAGTTCAGATTTGTCACACAATTTATGATAAAGTTACTCTGAACTAAAGTAACGAATATATTAATCCTGAGTTCCATTGGAACACAACACTTTGTATCCTGTTTTTGAGGCTAAGGTAAAGGAATGATAGAGAAGATGGTCTGGCAGCACAATCAGGAATTGGGAATGACCCTCTTGGGCTCTTATGAAGGGGACTAAACTGCAAGATATATATATGACCAAGTCAATAGAGATCATGGACTGAGTGTTTGTGTCTACCAGCTCCAAATACATATATCAAAATCACCAATGTGATTTGGAGTAGCTACTTTGGTATTAGATCATGAGGGTGGAGTCCGCATGAATGGACTTAAAGGAAGAGGCCCAACAGCTCACCTGATCCAAAGAGGATGGAGCAACGGGCATCAATCTAAAAACCAGGAAGAATGCCTTTACCAACAACCTGGTCTTATTGGCACCTTGGTCTCAGATCAGTGTTTGTTGATCAAGCTACCTTGTCAAATTGACAAGAGACCACCATGTCTCTAGACTCTAGGTGCTGAGCTGAAAGGCTAGCAGACGTGGTCACTCCTGGAACTGTGTGTGCGCACTATAGGATTTGTAAGCTCCTGAGTAAGAAAGCAGAACTCCTCTGGCCAGCAGGTTATCTTCACCCTGCACCCACCTTCCCCTGGATTTTCTGCCCATCGAACTGCAAACATCTCAGCCCTACAGAGCAGATAAGGCAGTGTGGGTGAGGGAGGAAGCAGCCATCCCATGCACAAGACCAGATAGTGATGACACCTGTGGAAATGCTGTATGATAGGCACCTGGGCAATATCAGTAACTTCCAAATATAGTAACATTAGCTTAGGTCACAGCCAGAGCAACTTAGTGTCACTCACATAGGGTAGCCCTCCTGGAATGTCATTTCTATTCAGCATGCCTTTTTCCTCATCATAGACTAGCTTCCCAGTAGGTTAGGTGACTTTGCAGGCCTGAAATCTACCCAATTTTGACATCATTATCCTGGCACTCCTAACTTACCTAAGGTTGATACTCAGTTTTAAACAAACAAACAGTCAATTTCAGAGTCTAAGCATGGGTAACTAAACTTTTGTTCTGGTATCATTATTTTGTCTTTAAAAAGTAAGCGTAGAGGAATCATCACCTACTTGCAGTTGTTTCAATCAAGTTCCTTCCTGTGAAGTACCTGGATTAGGTCATCTCCCCAGGTTAAACCCTAACTTGTTCTCTCTATGCATTCATTCATTATTTGTGTTTGAACAAGGTTCTCATGTAACTCAAATCGGCTTTGAACTTGCTCTGTAGCCAAGGACAACCTTGACCTCTTGACCCTCTACTTCCACTTCCCTGGCTAGGATTGCAGATACACACCACCACACCCAGTTTGTGTAGTGTTGAAGAGTGACTCCAAGGATTTATGCATGCTAGGCAAACACTCTACCAACTGAGCTACGTTCCCAGCCGTAGCTCCCCATGTTCTTGAAAGGTATTTAAAAAATGCCTTTCCAAGTAGCCCCCTTTAGGTAACTCCACCCTTATGCCTTTTCCTACATCCTTCCAACTCTACACTCATGCATAAACTTTGCAAAATGCAGAAGTATCCCATGCTCACCCTTGTTTTGTCTCATTTTGGACTTTTAAGCTGCCATTTCTTTCACCTAAAACATATTTTCTTCTTGTACATCTGGGAAACCCCAACTCATCTGTGCTTCCTCCATTTAGATGGCACTTCTTTCTAAAATGATCCCTAAAGTTAAGGCTAGCGCATTGTGCTGATCTCATGGACCCATCATGACAGAGTCTGGGTCAGTCTTCTTACCACATGTAATGAGTGCATCAGGTGTAGCATCCCCTCAACCTCCACCAGAAACATCTTCAGTACAAAGCATATAAATATCAAGCCATGCGTGATGGAGTGTGCTCATGAATCCAGCACAAGAGAGTCAAGAGTTCAAGGTGAGGCTAGCCCGAGCTACGTGAGACCATTCCCCTCCACTCCAAGCAAAAACAAATCTTAAGTATCACTAGAGAAGAATGCCACCTTCCAAATAGACAGTCAGTGTTTGCTCACCAATTTCACTCATGTCATCAACCAGAATTATTTCTTCAAGGAAAGGATATGGAGTGCGGTTCATCACACTTGAAACTGTTCGAAGCAAGGTGTTAAATTCTTCATTATAGAAGCATATGATTATGCTGGCAGTAGGTAGATTGGGTGGGTAGTGTTTTGCAAGACATCTGCAAGAAAAATAGGACAAGAATTACTCATCCAAAAGCCTCAAGTGTTCTGGGGCCTTCTTCAAATGCCAACCCTTACTTTTGCTTTCTTTACTTTAGTGAACTAACTAGGACAGTACAATGACAGTACATTAAAAAAAATTATGGGGCTAGAGAGATGGCTCAGAGGTTCAGAGCAGTGGCTGTTCTTCCAAAGCTCCTGAGTTTAATTCCCAAGAACCACCATCTGTAATGAGATCTGGTGCTCTCTTCTGGCCTGTTGGCATATGTGAAGGCAGAACACTGTATAAATAATAAATAAATACAACTTTAAAAAGTAAAAAATTATCAAAATGTTCTCATTTATGTGTATGTATCTGCATCTATGTGTGCATACACATGTGCATGCAAGTACCTGTGGAGCCAGAAGAGGGCATCAGATACCCTAGAGCTAGAATTAGAGTTGGAGGTAGTTGTGTGCTGCCTGGCATGGGTGCTGGGAAGTAAACTCAGGTCCTCTGGAAGAGTAATAAGTACTCTGAACAACCGAGACGTCTCTCCATCCTGTCCCTAAATTCTTTAAGTTTTTAACCTTTATTTATTTTGTTTTGTGTGGGGCAAGGGGGGCAAGTGCATGGCATGGTGGGCATGTGGAGGTGGTAGTACAACTTAGGAGTCACTTCTCTCCTCCATCATGTGTGCTTCAGGGTCATGTAGGGATTAATCTCAGGTGTGTATGCCACCTTGCTGGCCCCACTTAGATCAGAAGGACATTCTTTTCCCCATCCACAGAAATTTCTGGGAAACTTCATTGGCTCATACTGGCTCAGGCCAGTATGGAGGTAATTAATGAGGGCCAAACAAATGAGATCAAAAGAATAAAATCATCATTTCCACTGCAATCATGTGGAAGGGGAAATATTTTCTGGACAGTTACAGATCAGGAGGCACTGGGCAGATGAGCCAACAGGAATCTCAGTGTGTCTATCTGCAGGATAAACATGGATTAAAGGAATCTTTACAGTTGAAGGTTTATCCTGACCCAATTGTTATCCCATTGGATGGTACTAGAGAATGTTCAGCTGCTGAGTGGAAGCTGGCACCATGCTCAAAGGAATAGAAACCATGTGAGGTGGCAACCAGGAAAGATCTGAACAGGTTGGAGTGGTAGTGGTGCCTATGCAAGCACATAGTCTGTACTCAAGTGGATGTGACCTAAGAGCACAGCAATAGAAGCCAAAATAAACAAATGGGATGACATCAAAACTGAAAACCTGCACCATGAAAGAAATTATCAACAGGATGAAGAGAAAACTTTCAGAATAAACAAAAAAATACTTGAAAACTATACATCTAACTTGGGACTGAGAGCCAGATTGCTGATAGAGTCAGAAATTAGCAGAGGGTTGAGGCTATAAGTCAGTTAATAGAGTGCTCATCTGGCCCTGGGTTAGATCTTAGCACTGCATAGCATAAAACTAGGCATAATGGTACAGACCTGAAAAATGGAGGCAGGAAAATCAGAAGTTAAAAAACATTCTTGGCTACGTAGTGAGTTTAAGGCAAGCCTGGAATAGACAAGACCCTGTCTTAACAACAACAACAACAACAAAAAATAGCGAGCAAGCCTAGTAGAACTTTTTCAAAAGAAGACAACAAGTAGTCACTAGGTAGGTGGAAAAAATATTCAATAAAGTAAAATATTCACTGCCCCTAATCATCAGGGAAATGCAAGTCAAAACTATGATGACACTGATGAGATTCTAAAACTCACATCTGTTAAAATTGCCATTATCAAATAATAAGTATGTAGAGGAAGATTGGCACAGCCATTGTGGAGGACAACATGACCCAACAACTCTGTTCTTAGATATACACTCAGGTGTAAATCCAGGCTATAGAAGTGCTATCTGCCTCTCATACTACTGAAGCAGTATCCCAGTAGTTAAGATATGGAATCAACCAAAGTGCTCATTAGAAGATGAATGAGTAAAGTAGATGCACACAATGGAATGTTATTTAGCCTTAAAAGTTTAGGGACAGGTGAGATGGTTCACTGGGTAAAGGGACACAGTGATCTGAGTTGATCCCTGGACTCCATTCAGTGAAAGAAGAGAAACAACTACTACAAGTTGTTTTCTGACCGACCCCCACACCAACCTGTAGTATGTACATATGTATACCTGCACACACATATGTTTGTAATTACCTTTGTAATTAAATAAATACAATTTTTAAAATGGAAAATACCATAATTTGGAGAGACATAGAAAGAGATGGACTGAAAAGAAGATAGGATGGAGAATTAGTCTTCCCTAGAGATGTGCACCTCAAATGGTTATGCAACCTTAAGGAGTCAGTCAGTGGGTGTGGTGGTGCACACCCTAATCCCAGCACGCTATAGGCAGAAGCAGGTGGATCTCTGAGTTCAAGGGGAGCCTAGTCTATGGAGTGAGTTCCAGAACATCCAAGCTTGGGCAATGAAGGAAACATTGAAAACAGAAAAACAATGAAGATGTAACTGAATGAGGGGTTCATGTTCCAGCCCCAGCAAGCAGCAGAACTTGGCAGCTTTCGATGGATCTGGGAGTCAAGGATACAATAAAGGAGTTATGGAATCTCCCTCAGTGACTCAGGAAAGCTGCTGAGGCCAGGTGTGTGTCAGGGGTGTCCCTGCATGGAAGCCTAAAGAGGCCACTGTGTGAAGATGTGAAGGTGAAGCCTGGATTGCCTTGGAGACCCCAAGATGTTGGAGATGCCAGAGCTGTGGGATACGAGCTGAGGAGACCTGCTAACATGGAGTGGAACCAGCCCAAGAGAGAGAAGTGTGATACAGTCAGGAAAGCTGAAAGGAGTTGAAGGTCCAAAGAGCACGTTGACATCAGACATGGAGATGCAGAGTTTGAAGTTTGCCCAGCTGGTTTTCAGTCTTGCTTTGGTCCTGTATTTCTTCGATATGCTCCCTTTTCTAATGGTAATGTATATCTTATGCCATTATCTTCTGGAAGTATGTGATCTACTTTTTGATTTTGATTTTACAGGGGATTACAGGTAAGAGACTTCATCAATTTCAGAAAAGTCTTTAAACTTTTAAACAAGTTTGAGACTGTTTTAGACTATGGAGACTTTTGAAGTTGAACTAAATGCATTTTGCATTATGATATGCCTACAAGCCTATGGAAACCAGAGAGTGTAATATGGTTGTTTGAAAAAAAAAATGACCCCCCCCCCAAAGCCCATAGGGAGTGATACTATTAGGAGGTGTGGCCTTGTTGGAGAAAGTGGTAGCTGAGGGGCAGGCTTTGAGGTCTCAGATACTCAAGCCACATACAATGTGGCAATCACTTCCCGCTGCCTGCTGATTCAGATGTAGCTTACCTCTCCAGCACCATGCCTGCCAGCAGGCTGCCATGCTTCCCACCATGACAATATGGACTGAACCTCTGATGTGTAAGCCAGCCCTAATTAAATGTTTTCCTTTGTAAGAGCTGACATGGTCATGGTGTCTCTTCATAGCAATAAAACCCTAACTAAGACAATTTGGGATTCAATAACCATTTGGGGTACATATCTCTGGGGAAGAATAATTTTCCCTCTCTTAGTAGTTGTTAGTTTCCTGTAGCTCTTATCTAGGGGTAGGGCCAGTTTTTATTTCCTCTATCCATGTTGGCATCCAACTGGTCTTGTTTAAGTATCCATATTTCAACTTGTTTTTCTTAACAAGTAAATTAAGATGGAAGAAAGGAAGCAAGGCAGTTACACTATTTTACATCATATTTAGGGGGAAATAATAGCATGGAAAGAAATTCACAATTTATTGGAATTAAAATACTGATCTTTGTGGTATATGAATCTTAACTTGATTTACAAATTGTCTTCCAAATTAAATTCATGCCATGTTTATAGTTTAAAGCAAATATAAATTCATTCTTTTTATATAAATTCATTCTTTTTATTTTTTTGTGTGAGGAGGGGATACATGTAGCTGAGGATGACCTTGAACTTTTAATCTTCCTGCCACCACTTCTAAACATTGAGATTACAGGTGTGCACCACTGCTCTTGGTTGATGTGGTGCTGGGAGCAAACCCTGGGCTTTGTGTGTGCCAAGCAAACAGTCCAACCGAACTTCATCCACAGCCCAAGTTTGTTTTCTTTTATTATGACTCAGTTGCACTGTGTCATTATGTGCAAACACTCCATTTCTTGAGTGTACCCAATCATTAATGTTGCTTGTCGCTTCAGATGTTTGTATTGTACAGTATCACAAAATAAGGCAATATGACTCACTCTCCAATTTCCTGGAAAGTATATGTTTTCCTTAGTGTATGTTTCCTTTGGGTAATGGAAATTGATATTTTTTTTCCAGGAAATGATTGGAACCTAAACGATATTTAAAAGGCATCAACAAACATAATGCTAAATAGATGAACAAGAACATTGTGCTAAGTGAAACAAACCAATCTTCCAAAAGACAAAATGTTTACTTTTACTAATTTGACACTGAAAGTAGGCTGGGAGAAAGGAAGGGTACAAAGTTTCAGTTCAGGCAGTGCTGTGGTTGCTCACCATTATAGCTGTGCTTAGTGTTACTGAATAGTCCCCTAGAAAATTATTAACATAGCAACTTTATGTGTATTTTACCACAGTTAACATTAACACAGACAACTGAAGGACAACGAAAATGAAGCAGAATTTGACAAAAAAGATAGGTAAATGTTCCAAGCATTTTCTATTGGGAATTAATGCTTTGGCCAGAAGCCCTTGCTGGTGACTGAGTGAAAACCCTCCAGTGCTTTATTTAGCTCTTCCAAACCTTTAGAACCAATTTTGCCTATGCGGAAGGTGGTCTCTACACCACAAATGTCAAAAGCTTGACATTGCCCAGCTTAAAGAGCTAAGAATAGGAATCTACACTACAGGACTTCTAATGTGCTAAGAGTAAAGTCTGGTTAGTGGGAGAACATACATTTCATCCCTGGAATCCGGCACCTGTCTCTCGATGCCCAATCTTCTACTAAGAACGGCATTAAATCCATATTGCACTAATCCTTCGAGAAATTCTGGGTTTGAAAAGTCAATCTCATCTGCAAGAAAAGGTAATTTGAGTTATGTAAGTAAAAGCTTACTATTGTCACACTAATGCAAGTAACAAGAGCAACCCTATCGTGAATTTTTCTGAAACAGTCATTTTCTTGAACTCTAAACTACCCCCACATGACAAAGCATTTACATAAACCAAAGAAGACTTTTTAGTTAAGTGTTGTCATTAATTTTAGATGAAGAAAGACACTCCACCTTGTTTGCTGCATTAATCACTTTTCCTGTTGCTGTGCTAAACACCCCGACAAAAAGCAGCTTAAGAAGTGAGAAATTACCTTGACACACAGTCCTAGAAGAAGTTACGGAGGGGAAGGCACAGCAGCAGCTAGTTACCTGATTTAAGTCAGCGGACAAGGAACAATGTGCAGTCCAGGGAATGGTCTCTCTCCCTGTCTCTTTCTCTCTGTCTCTCTTAAACACACACACACACACACACACACACACACACTTATGTATAAATAAGATACATACATACATACATACATACATATTTCATAAATGCCACACAGGAGCTATAGAAGTTTCCAGGTGAAAAATAGTCACAGATAAAACATCATCAGCAAACCTCCAAGATAATAAACTGATTTCCCTAGCCTAGGACAGAGCTGGGGAAAAGCATAGCCTAAAAACAAAAACAAAAACAAAAACAAAACAAAAACCTTTGCAAAACTTGTTCCAGATTTTCCACGTCACCCTTAGGAAGCAAACAGTAGTATTCCTATTGCCCTACCTGGTGGTGTCAGTGGGGCCAGGCAGAGCCTGATATCCCATTGGTCAGCAGTTCTACTCACCCTCCTGGTTGGTGTAGGGAGACTGAACGGGGAGGAGCTCTAGCCTCACCTGATAGCAGTTAGTGGATGTTGAACCTTCAACCCCCATGACAGCAAAATGGGGCAGGGTAGAGCCAGTAGCCTTCTACTTTCCCAAGCCTCTCATGAGACCTCCAAACAAAGGAGCTAAGCATTCACTTTCATCTGGCAGCAATGAGACAGAGCGGGCAGTGTGAACCAGAATAGCTGGTGTTCTATTTCTCTTTGAACCTGGTGCCAGTGAAGACTAGTGGGCATTTGAGCCTTCTAACCCTTCATGTCAAAGGATTGCAAGGAGGGGAGGAGAGGCAGGATGAGCTGACACTGCCCAGTGACAAGGTTGTAAAAGTCAGCATTAAGTGAGAACCAAAATGAAGCTGGATTATTTTTTTAAGCTTTTTTATTGATTCTTTGTGAATTTTGCATCATGTACCCCAACCCCACTTATCTACCTGTCCCTTCATATCTGCCCTCCGCCCTTATAACCTTCCCCAGAAAAGGAAAACAAAAACTAAAAGAAAAAAATGTTGCTGTGGAAGCTGCAGTGTGTCCTGGTGTGTCCCTTTGTCCACACATCTTTACTTGCAAACGTTCATTGCAATGAGTCATTGGAGTGGTTCAAGGCCTCTGGCTTCTGCTACATCATCAATATTGGATCCTCATCTGGACTCCTCTCAGTATCCTGTTGTTGCCCTGTGTCATGGAGATTCTGCTGCTTTTGGATCTACAGGACTGGCTCTTTCACTGCTCCAGTAGATCATAAATGGGATGTACCACAGGGTAGATGCTGTGGTGGGCCAACTCAGAGCCCTGGATCTGGGCCTGAGTAATAGCTAAGCTGGTCAGCCCACCAACTCTCCTGCACCCACACCACCAGGACAATATCCCCAGCACGGTCCCATCTAGCTCACCCTAAGCCGAGGTTGGC
Source organism: Psammomys obesus (assembly GCF_907164565.1). Classification (NCBI taxonomy): domain Eukaryota; kingdom Metazoa; phylum Chordata; class Mammalia; order Rodentia; family Muridae; genus Psammomys; species Psammomys obesus. The sequence continues at coordinate 12,457,029 of NW_026592118.1, forward strand.
AAGGGGCGGAGCCTCTCGTGCCCTCACAGGGCCAGCTCTACTGTGCTGCCCAGGTGAAGTGTGAGGCTTGCTCTCCCAAGTGCTATACCCAGGGGCCACTGTAGCCAGGGCCAGCTCTCTTGTTGGAAGTGAGGGTGATATGGCTGCAATGTCTGTCACCACATTGATCACCAGGGTTGACTTGGCTGATCTGGTTGATTAGGTGGGTGTCCCTCCTCCTTCCTCACAGCTCCATGTGCATCCCTCCCAAAGCTGCACTCCTGATCAAAGAGGTCCACCTGCCCTGAGTAGAGGAGAATGCGTCTTCACCAAGTAGCTATGCTTCCTGCTAGGACCCCCAAACAAATTCAGGGAGCTGAGTGTTCATGGTACCTGTCTACCTGAGACGGTATGCATACAGCACTATAGGCAGGTAGGGCAGGGTAGAGTGGTCAGAACACACATACCTATAGGTTCCTTCCAGTAGAGGACAGAAGGGACCAATAGCAGCATTTTCACATTTTGTACTGTATGACACACTTAAACTCAGTGTTGCAGAAGGGAATCGTCACTAACATATTCCTAGCTTAGCACATGCACACTGTTCATGGTCTATTTGTTCTGAGGTAACTGTGCTAGACCAAATGTCCCTAGGGGAGTACAAGGGTGATACCAGCAGCAATTAACTATATCCATTGTTTACTTGAGCCCAGACATCCACAGAATGCTAGAAGAGTGAAAGCAGTAACAATGAGAAACAGACATTTATAAGAAATCTCAGAACTGTGGTCAACCACCTTAACCAGAATGTCAAGGCCAAACTCTGAATAAACTGACAGCCTCTGTCCCCGCCCTCCTACATAATCTGTGGGTTGGACATTTAATTAAAGGCAGACCTTCAGGATGTTAATCCTCTCCTCTCTCAGATTGCTGGTGCCTGAATAAAGTGAAGTTTTAAGATTCAATTATTGCCTCTGTTCACTGGCTTTTGTGAGTGACAGACACACTCACTTTTACTTATACTTGTCCTACACCTCAGTGAAGGGAACCTGCTTGGAATCATGCTACAATGCCTCTCAATATCTTTTTTCATATAACTTATTTTTATTTTATGTACATTAGTGTTTTGACTGTTTTAAAAAATGGAAATCACAACCATTCTTTTTTTTTACCAATAAAGACGCAGGAGCCAGGTGCTGGTGTGAAAACCTACTATCTCAGAGAGGCAGAGAAAGCACCCAGCTGACCTTCCTTCTCAGCTCAGGTCTCGGTGGAAAAAACCCAGAAGGCTCACTGGCACATCTGACAGCCCAGGAGGAAAAGGCCAAAAAAAAAAAACAAAAACAAAAACAAACAAACAAACAAAAAACCAGCCCAAAGGCTTGCTAGCCCAAGGCCCCAAAAGCCAGAGAGCTAAAGCCTAAGCTATAGAGTTAAAAGCCCAAAAAGCCCTTCCTCAATTCAAAGTCCCTCCTACTCTTTAATCCCTGTCAGCTGGTTTCTTGCTCTGCCTCTTGTCCTAGGGTTAACTTTATTAAATCCTGTGTATAGAAAGCTCTTGGATAAAGGTGTGTGCTAGGGCTGGGTGAACCACACCATAATCACCAGTTTACAATAAACAGAAAGTTCTTGGATTAAAGGTGTGTGATAGGGCTCAACCACACCATACAAGAAAAAGGGTTTTATAGTTCACGATTTTGGAGTTCCTAATGGGATCAAATATCCTGCAACAGACTGCATGTATATCCGTGTAAGGGAGTTGGATCTCCTGGAACAGGAGTTACAGACAATTGCCATGTGGGTGGTGAGAATTGAACCTCAGTCCTCTGGAAGAACAGTCAGTGCTCTTAATGGTTGAGTCATCTCTCCAGCCCCACCTCTCAGTATCTTTAATGTCCAGGATCCAATTTAAAAAAAAAATGTCGTAACAAGAACTGGGAAAGTCCCAAATGGAATTTAAAAGGACAGCCAATAGATTCCAACACTGAGCTGAAACAGCTGGACCAAACTTACTAAGATGTTAAAGCAGTCACCGCAGCAGCATCAGAAGCTGGCAGAAAAAGCAGAGCTCAGCTAAGGGACAAGACTAACCAAAATGAAATGATAGGAATGATGATTAACCTAAGTAGAGTTAGGGTAACTCTAAGTAGAGGTTAACCTCCACAGAGCAGAGCCTCAGAGTCTGAGGTCAGGTCAACTGGTTTGGTGTGGTTTGAACAGCAGAGAGATGAACTGGAAAGAGAAAGATTCTCAGGGGCCCATGGTGTAAGCATAGAGCTAACTATAACTCAGGAATTACAGAGGAGAAGAGAGAAAGCAGGCTGCAGAGGGCCATTCCCACTCTCCTCACACTGTCAGTAGTGCTCCAGAGCCCCCCAGAGCCCAGAACACATCTGCCTTCAAGCCATTCATGGTCTCTTTATTATTCTCTTCATCTTTGGAGACTTATTTTGTCAAACTGTTCATCCCATATAAACATGGAGCACAAATCTTACAACAGTGAGTGTTAGGGGGAGCAAATTCCCAGGGAATATTGACACAGACTGTCTACAGATAGGTTAAACTACGCAGTACCAGAACTGCTGAGGAATAGCACGCAGAGGATGTGGAATGACATTGCTGGATTCAGACAACAGTTGTCTTTGACATTGGTAGGTGGAAAAGGTTTGGGGGTGATATTTCTATTGTACTTGTTGAAATTCATTTCTGAGGAAAACAGAAAGCTGCCTGAAGCCAATATTGCAAACTACATAAAAACGAGAAATTTAGGTGGTAAATGTGTGTGTAAACGCCCTATTGAATTCTATGTATAATATATCCATCTATGAAATATTTTATAGTTTGGAAGTTAAATTACCTGCAGGAGGGTGTTCTCTTATTCTTCCAAGTGCTGAATTTGTAATAGTTAACAAAAACACAATTTGACCCTAGATATAATTCTGGCTTTCCAGGTTCATCTGCATCAAACTTACCATTAGTGTTCTGCTTGGGAGTTTCCTTTGAGTCATAGGTTTGCTGGTACACATCTCCAAGTGACCTAGCCCTTCTGGGCTCCTGGATTTTACTCTGATGTCTGTCCTCATAATTATACTTTAAAAACGAAAGTAGCAGAGCTGTCCAGATTCCAATGGTCATGGATCCATAGAGAAAACATCGAAATGTGATATTCTTCATCGTGAATTTCACATTTTTAAATTCCAATGTTTCTAGGGAAGATCATTGAAAGAGAAGCTGTATTAGAGAACTGTCCACATGGAGTAAATTCTGTGTTTGGTGGGTTTTGTTTGTTTGTTTGTTTTGGTTTTTTTATTTCTTGAGTCAGTTTCTCTGTGTAGCCTTGGCTGTCCTGGACTTGCTTTGTAGACCAGGCTGGCCTCTGACTCACAGAGATCCATCTGCCTCTGTCTCCCTGAGTACTGGGATTACAGGCATGTACCATCATACCCAGCTGTTTTCAGTATTTTAAGAACAATCACTTTGATTTTTTTTTTTTTTTTAGTACAAAGAATTTATATCTTTTCTGTCACAAAAATTCTTCAAACAGTATCCATAGGATTAACATTTAGATAGGTCAGTATGAAATAGGCAGCATAAAAGTCTTTGTCCTACCTCTGAGCAGAGAGAGACAGCTCAAAGAGAGGAGGTAACATGGAAGAGCATCATCTCTTATCCATGCCCAGCCTACTTGGACAGATAGTGTAGACCTCTGACACTCTGATCAGACACCAGCCAGACTGAAATGTAAAAGCATGCACTGTTACATGCTGAAGAGAGAACAAGCAGGGATGAGCACTATGGCCCCCTGTTGAGGGCACGGTAAATGGACTCAGTGGCTTGAGTTCTGACCAGTGAAGGTAAGGTATGAATGCCTATCCTAACACACATATGACTGTCTTCATTGTGATGTTGACATTCCCAGTCAGATATAATCAAAGCTTTTCTCAGCAGAAGAATTGCTAAAATGAAGCTGTCCTTTCAGTGATGAAGTTAATCAGCTGGAGCTGTCATGCAGCATATTTTAAAGCCATAGAGATGAGCAGGAAGCAAGGAGAGGGACCCTGAGGCTAACAATTATGAAGACCTGAGTTTGAATCCCTAGAGCCCACATAAAAAGCCAGACATGCAATAGAATACTACTTGGCAATTAAAAACAAGGAAACCATGAAATTTGCAGGCAAATGGAGAAAACTAGAAAAGATCATCCTGAGTGAGGTATCCCAGAAGCAGAAAGACACACATGGTATATATACTCACTTATAAGTGAATAGTAGATATGTAATATAGGATAACCATAATAAAATCTGTACACCTAAAGAAGCTAAGCAAGAAGGAGGACCCTGAGTAAGATGCTCAATCCTCATTCAGAAGGGCAAATGGGGTAGATAGACATGGGAAGAGGGAGAAAACCGAACAGGACAGGAGCCTACCACAGAGGGCTCTGAAAGACTATCCAGTAAGGTATTAAAGCAGATGCTGAGACTCATATCCAAACTTTGGGCAGAGTGCAGGGAATTTTATGAAAGATGGAGGAGATAGAAAGACCTGGAAGGGACAGGATCTCCACAAAGAGAGCAACGAAACTAAAAAATCTGGGCACAGGGGTCTTTTCTGAGACTGATACTCCAACCAAGGACCATGCATGGAGATAACCTAGAACCCCGGCACAGATGTAGCCCATGGCAGCTCAGTGTCCAAGTGGGTTCCCTAGTAATGGGAACAGGGGCTGTCTCGGACATGAACTCAGTGTCTGGCTCTTTGATCACCTCCCCCTAAGGGGGGAGCCTTACCAGGCCACAGAGGAAGACAATGCAGACAGTCCTGATGAGACCTGATAGGCTAGGGTCAGATGGAAGGGGAGGAGACCTCTGCTATCAGTGGATTTAGAGAGGGGCATGGGAGGAGAAGAGGAAAGAAGGATAGGATTAAGAGGAAATGAGGGAGGGGGCTACAGCTTGAATACAAAATGAATAAGTTGTAATTAATAAACAATAATTTATGTTAAAAAGCCAGACAGGGCAGCATGTGCCTGCAACCCCAGTGCTAAGGAGGGCAGAGAGACAGATCCTTGAAGCTCACTGGTCACCTCGCCTAGACAGATCACTGAACTTCAAGTCCAGTGAGAAGCCCTGTCTCAAAGGACAAATGAGGAGAGTGATAAAGGAAGGATATTCAGCGTTGACCTCAGGCCTCATCACACGTGTACTCACATGCATGTGCACCTCCCACATGGACATACACTCACACACATGCACAGGGGGAGAAGCAAGAAGGGCATAGTGTAATTTGCAGAACATGATGAGTAGTGTTCCTGCTTAGGGCTGCTCATATGCAGCAGGTGCCTGGGGAAGCCTGTGAGCAAATGATGCATAGTGGCCTGCCAGGAGGAAAAGGCAGAGCCTGTGCACTCTTAGTGCTGGTTCCTGCAAAGCTCTGCAGAGCCTGGCGAGGCACATGGAGCATTTGTGACACAGTATGTCGAGAGACTTCTTTCAAAGCAGTGCTCTGCATGTGTTTGCATCCTTTGACTCAACGATGGATGAAAACAAAGCTACACACTCCCATGGGAACAGACTGGTAACCATGAATGCAAGTGAGTTTTTGTTTCGTTTCTGTTTTTGCTTTGGTTTGGTTTTTAAACAAGGTCTCATGTAGGCCAGGTTGACCTCAAGCTCACTGAACTCACTCAGTAGCCAAGGATGGCCATAAGCTCATGGTTCTCCTGCCTCTACCTTCTGAGTGCTAAGATTACAGGTGTGTGTTGCCATGCCTAGTTTTGGGAGGTACTGGGGACCAAACCCAGTGGTTTGTGTATGTTAGAAAAACACTCTACCAAATGAGCCACACCCACAGCCAAGGCATGTGAGATTTTAACATGTGCTCTCAAGACAAAATTATTGGCCATGTGCTCATAATTTGGAAGGAGAGAGGAGGCCACAGCCTGAGTGGAAAGTGAGAGGATTGTGCAGTAGAGATAGGCTGAGCTGCTGCTGGAGGGAGTGGGACCTTGGCAAGTCTGCACATGTGCAGTCAGAAGAGTGCCTGTCTTCACCCCAGTTCACAGAAGAGCCCAGGCAGGATGAAAGAACTGAAGAGGCTCAGCCCACAGGGGGAAGCTCAAGGCTGAAACTGAGACATTTAAAACGTTTGGATGGGGAACTTAGGCACCACACAGAGTCCTCATGTCCACCACACACACACAAGATAGCAAAGTTGAGGCTGCTGTGGCTCAGGTGGGGGAAGGGAGAACTTCTGTAGGAGGAAATGGACCTGAGAAAAGGCCAATATAGTGAGGTTCTAGAGCAGTGCTTGTCAACCTTCCTAGTTGCAACTCTTTAACACAGTTCCTCATGTTGTGGTGACCCCAACCATAACAATATTTTTGTTGTTACTTCATAACTGCAATTTTGCTACTGTTATGAACTGTATTTAAACTCTGGTATGTGAGATATCTGATATGAGACACACACCCCCATGGGGTTGTGACCCACAGGTTGAGAACAGTTGTTCTAGAGCTTCCCACCTCTTCTTCAGATACCTTGAAGATAGGCTCATGGCCAAAGCTGCTCCAGTACTCAGAATGTCCAATAGCTTGTTTGTCCTGCCTTTCCAGTGGAATGGAATGCTGATATGGACTTTTGGAGAACCATGACTCTCCAAAATTGTGTCAAATCATTAATCACCAACATTATCATATTTGTGAAAGAGCCTTTAGGGAGGTGATTAAGGTTAAATGAGCTTATAGGATAGGTTAGGTCCTGATCCTATGGAGCTGGTAACCTTATATCAGGATACATGCACACAGAAAAGAACACGTGAGGGTTTGTCAAGAAGGGGCCATATGTGAATCCAGAAGAGGGGCTTTAAGTGGAAGCCACCTGCCAGCACCTTGATCTTGTACTTCTGTGAGAAAATAAATTCCTAACGTTAGCCAGCCAGTCTGTGATGTTTTGTTCCACTTGCCCACATGGACTGATACAGATGCCAAGGATCCACCACAGCATTTGAGAAAAACCTCCAGAAAGGAAAAAAAAAATCTGTGGAGAGCCACAAAAAGAGGAACAACCCAAAACTTGCAAAATACTGAAACTGAGAAATCAAGAATACCACATGCAAAGAACCAGAGAAGGGACATCAGAAAACAAAAGGGATAGTTGAAATTTAAAATATGCCTGCTACAGCAAAATCAGTAGAAGATTGGAAAATAGAAGGGGATTTTCTAAAGTACAGGAAAATCAGAGAGTGAGGGGTGACCTCAGAGAAAGATAGGGCATTCTTTCAGGACCATCTTACTTGCAATGAGTTCTAGAAAATAGAATTAGAAATGGAGGCTAGATGACCAACATCAATAAAGAACACAGTGGCCAGTGCAACCAATGAGGAGACACCCCAGGAGAGCTGACATTTACAAAGGATTACATTACACTTCTCAGCGGCAAAATCACATTCAGAAAGACTATAGAGAAGTGGCTGCAAATTCAAAATGGGACATCAAACCTAGATTTCTATACCCAGTCAAAACCTGATCAAGCTCAAGGACAGAATAAACATGTTTCCAGAAAAAGCATGGCTTCCTCTTCTCCTCTGCAGTGAGGAGACATGTAAATTATAAATACCAACAAGGCAGAGAGCAAAAGGAAGACACAAACGGTATGTACACACTCGCAGACATATATATTTAAACATGCATGCAAAACCTAGATCTTTATCCATTGGCTTTGCTTTAAAACCTGAGACTTGAGCTGGAAAGATAGCTCAGTGGGCAAAGCAGATGCTGTTCAAGTTTAAGACCTGAGTTCAAATCCTCAGACGCTGTATAAAGCTGAGCACTGTACTCTACACGTGCGATCTTGTGAAGAGATGGGAGGCAGCAACAGGAGAGCCTGGGAAAGGTCAGCTAGGCCAGCGTCTGCAGTGGTGGACAGCAAAAAGACTATCAAACATGGCTGAAGGTGAGGAGCAACACCTCACTTGGCCTTTGACCTTTATATACCTGCCTCAGCATGTGTGTCTGCTTTCATAAGCACACACTATCACACACACTCTCTCTTACCCACACTATCACATACACTCTCCTAAACATACTCTCATACACACCGTCTCACACATACTTTCTACATACAATCTCACACACACACACTTGCACATACACTATCTCACACATACACTCACACACATAAGCTCTCACACATACACTCTCTAACACACAAACACTCTGACACACACACTCCCTTCACCTCATACACAAATACACACTATCTCACAATACTCTCTTATATACACACTCTTAAACACACAATCTCTCACACACACTCCCTTCCCCCAAATACACACTCACACATTCTCTTGTATACACTTACACACACTCTCACACACAATCACACAATCTCTTACACACACATTTTCTCTCACTCATACACATACACACAGTAACACACACTCACATACACACACTCACAATCTCTTACACACTCACACAGGCACCCACCCCTCTCACACTTGCATACTTTAGGGCTATCGAGATGGCTTAGTGGGTGAGTGCACACTCTGCAAGCATGAGGCATCAAGCTGCCTCCCTAGCACCCACATAGAAGCCAGGTGCACCATGGCTCAAGAGTTGGCTCAGCAGTCTCCTGCTGCTCTTGTTGAATTTGGTGCCCAGCACTCACACTGCAGCTCACAGTCATCTGTAGTTCCAGTTCCAGGAGGTCCAGTGCCTCTTCTGTCCCCTTAGGGCATTAGGCATAGTTAATGTATATGCAAGCAGGCAAAACACTCACATACATAAAATAAAATTTATATACAAAACAGTCATGGATTAGAGTGTGTGTAGTGAAACTTTCCCTAACCAACAATAATACAATGATAACATCCACTCCAGACTTTTGTCAGCATAGCTTATTTTTTTTAATTAATTGATTTTGTTTGTTTGTTTTATTTTGTTTTTAGATAGGCTTTCTCTGTGTAGCCCGGGCTGTCCTGGAACTTGCTTTGTAGACCAGGCTGGCCTCGAGCTCAGAGATCTGCCTGCCTCTGCCTCCTGAGTGCAGGGATTAGCTGCCTGGCTCTTAGCATAACTTACTAAAAGGGCCTTGCCAGAGTCCCCTTTCCCTGTAATGGTTAACACTGACAACTCTACAGGGTCTAGGATCACTGTGGAGAAAAGCCTCTCAGAGTACCTGTGGGGATTATCTAGAATAGGCTAACAGAGGTGCAAAAATCCACCCTGAATATGGTTGATGTCATTTCCTGGACTGGGGTCCCAGGTGAGTGACAAGGAGAACACCCTCAGCCTAAGCACAGGAGCTCACTCTAGTTCTTGGCTGTATCCACAGCCAAGCAGTCCATAGCCCTCTCGTCAACCACTCTTCCTGTCACAATGCTTCCATGCTTTCCTCATCAGGATGAATTCTATCCCTACAAATTGTAAGCCAAAATAAACTCTAACTCCCTTAAAAGTTAATTTAAAAAATTTAACAACAGGATGAAGTGATTGGGGAAGACAGCAGGGTAAAGGTACATGTGGGCACATCCCTCTCACCACGTGAACGTGAGATTTTACAATCAGGGGAGCGTGCCCTTGCTTTTGATTGATGCCACAAACTAATTTTTCTAAAAATAATATTTTGTAACACTTTTTTCTTCCCGATAATGCTCTCCAGACAGAACCTGTAGCCTTCTCATACTTTAAAGGCTTTCCTCTCCATTATTATCATTATTTTTATAAATGTAAACAGTACACAGAGTATATCAGAGACTCCCCTTTTCAGCAGCTGGAGCTTCCACAGAACCTTTCTTCCAGAAGGGAGGCGTAGCCACAGTGACGCCCTTCTCTTCTGGTGAATCAGCCTCAGTACTGCTCCCCAGGAGCACATGAACCCACGTCCAGCAGGTCACTGCTCCCATTGGTCCAGGCGCCTGGACTGCCTGAGTCTTTATCCTAGCCCCGTACCTGTCAATGAGTTGCCACTCTGGCAGCTCTGAAAGCAAGTTATTTGCCAAGCAGAGTCATAAGTGAAATTAGGTCTGTGAAGGATGAAAAGATGGTGTTAGATCATGCTGGCTTGCCTTGCCGAAGCAGTGCTCAACAGGCCACCACAAGCTGTCTCTCAGAGCCCAGTGATCTCATACAGGGCATTGTTGGCCCACAGAGGTCACTGCTTGGAAGCCCAGCAAGCAGTTAGAAACTAGGAAGCTAGAATTCAAAGGGGCCTAGTTTAACTACTGCCTGAAAGTCCTTCCTCCCCAGCTGAGGAAACAGAAAGCCTCAAGAGAGTCAAGGTCAAAACCTAGGGTATGTAGGCTTGGCCCAATGTTTAGCTCTTGTGAAATAAGATTAAGAAAACAGCTGTCATTCAGAATACCTCAAGAAAATGAAACATGAGACCAGGGGCCACCTGGATGCCTTAACTTATACTTTCTAATCTATTGCTCAACATTTATATGGCAGTATTCCAGGTCAGTCAAGGACTCGTGAAATTCCTTCCTCAGGAATCTGAGCAGATTAGACCTCTCCCCCTGAAGGCTGACTCAGTGCATTGCTTGGAACCACATACCTGTGTCAGCTCAATAGAGGAAGAGGTGTGCGGGGAGGGGGGGAGTGGTAGGGGCTTTCTAGACCCTTCCTTGGAGCATGTATGAAGGCCTTGATGATCCCCAGCATAAATCTAGGTACTCATTTGCACAACAGTCCTTCCTTAAGTTTGCCTACATATTTCAGACTTGACTCACCAGTCCCTACCACTGAATGCAGACCTGATTCCTGGTCATATATTTCTTAATATAGATCTTATTTGGGCTCATAGTTCTCAGAACCACAAACATCAGAAGGTTCCCTCATACACACACCCTTTTGTCAGTCTTTATTACCCTTTGGAATTCAGATTTTCTTGTGAACTGTTAGTTTTTTCTTTTGCGGCATACCTGAATAAAAGCGTGAGACATGCAGGGTTTGTGGGAACTTCATTCCTTGAGCATTTTTTGGAGATTTACTCTTGTTTTCAACATCAGCCAGTTGTTTTGTTGATGGATACCATGCTAAGCTTGCTGTAATAAGACACCAAACTCAGTGGTCAAACCACAAGAACTGATTGTTCTGTTATTTTCAGCAGCCAAAAATCCAGGATCAGGCTGTTGCCAGACTCAGTTCACTTGAGATCTGTCACCATCTTTACCTTAATAAAAGTAACCCAGCCTTAACCAGTTATTTTCTTGTTGTTCTTCCTCCCTGCCCCCATCTTATGGAGAAAGTAATTTTGAAATAACTTGTTTTGTTTTTCTTTGTTGATGCTTTCTTCAGTCCTTTCCTGTCTGAAAACCAGCCTCCTCCATTCAGGCCATGGGAACACTTACTCTGTGTTTATGGGATAAAGTATTGGACAATTCTAAAAAAACAAAATAAGCCCAATTATGTAGTAAACCTTTCCCACCGAGGTGGATGGCTGTTATCTCAGGAGTTAGTGAGGTGGGACACACCTAGTATCCCAGCATGAGGATCACAAGTTCAGTGTTATCCTCGACTAACTACATAGTGTGTTTGAGGCCAGCCTAAGCTACATAAGACTCTTTCAAAAGTGAAAAAGGGAGATCATTCTCCAGGAATGAGGGTGTATACCACTAATCTAGCTCTCAGGAGACAGAAGCATGTAGGCCTCTGTGCGTTGGAAGCCAGCCTGGGTATATAGTGAGACCCTGTCTCAGCAACAACAGAAGTGTGTGGGGAATGGGGGTTGGGGAGGGTACTAGAGACATGGTTCATCAGTTTTTGGTTACTGCTCTTCTAGAGGAGCCAAGTTAAGTTCTCAGCACCCATGTCAGACAGTTCACAAAGCCAGCTCCAGTGGATCTGATACTCTCTTTTGGCCTCCAAAGACACCTGCACACACATGGTATACATGCACATAAATAAAAATAAATCTTTGAAAAAAACATTAACAATCAAATGGTGTTAGTTTTAGTGTAGTCTTTGTTCAGGCTCCTTCCAGTAAGCTCATCTGGGCTTATCGTTGGTTCTGTCTGGTATATCGTTTCAAAGACAAAGGCTTGCAGATCTCCTTATTTTCCCAGTTTTTCTTCTTACCTCCAAGTCCTCCCAGATGTTAGTGGCCAGCTTTACCAACCTGTGTTCTGCCTTGTTTTAAAAACCTCATGAAGGGACGGCAGAGATGGCTTGGTGGTTAAGATCAGTGCTGCTCTTCTGGAGGGCATGGGTTTGATTCTCAGCACATATACGATGGCTCACAATCATCTGTAACTTCAGTTTTAGGGCATCCAGTGTCCTCTTTTGGCCTCTGTGGGAATTAGGCACATGTGGGCATACATACAAATGCAGCCAAAATGCCCATACATATAAAATAATAAAATATTTGGAGAAAGCTCTATGGAGAACCTATTCTTTGTCTGCACCAGTCACCCAACTGTTCAAAATCTCTATTGCCACCCATCATTTAGGAGCTGGTCATTTGGGATACAGGTGGGCTTTCCCCTTTAACCATGTAGTGACCCTCTCCCGCAGAAGTGACTGATATTTCAGAAAACACACAGATATAACATGAAAGCCATCCCCCTGACATTAATGGCTTCCTGTCTTCAAGAATGGGCCCAAGACTGGGGTTGGGTGGGGATTGGAGAGAGTATAGTGATGTCAGGCAGAAAGAAGCCAAACAAAAGCCATTATATAAAGCTTCACAGAGTGGACTTTGGATGCCAGAAAAAGGACAGTTCTAATGCAGGGTTCCAGCTGCTGAGTGAAACATGACCTTTGCTCACCTCCACACTTTGACCAAAGACATCTGGTGTGACCAGAACTGGACAAGACGTACATCAGGAGGTTGTTGAACTTCTGCTGTCTGGACATGTCTGTTCTACTTATACTCCAGTGACCACATAGCCCTTGCTCTTTCTCAGCATTCAGTAGCCTACATTAACACCTGTTCCCTGCCTGCCTCAGAACACAGTGCAGAGCCATGGACTCTTCCTCCAGACTGCAGCTCTTAAGAATCAATTAAGTCCTACTTCTGCAGCTCCTGAGTTTGAATAAATCAACAATATTTATTATGGTTTAGAGGTAAAGCATCTCCTATGGGCTCATGTTTGAACAGTTGGTCCTCAGTTGGCTTGAGACCGAGTTGGGTTGTTTTGGGAGGTTGTGAGATCTTTGGAAGGTGGACACTGCTAGAACAGGGGTTTTCTGTTGGGTGGGCATTGAGGCTCACAGTCAACCCTGACACGGCTTCCCATCCTGCCTCTGTTTCTGGGTGTGGAGAGATGTGAACAAGCAGCTTGTTACTTGCACTGCACAGCCTTCCTGTCACACTGCCATGGGAGACTACACTAAAACCATGAGCCCAAGAATTCCTCCCTCAATTCACTTCTCGTCAGGTATTTTGTTACTATAGTGAAAAAAGTTACTAGTGCAACAAGGATGACTTTGAGACACCACGTAGTGATGGCTTCTATGTAAAGTCACACTTTTGTTTATGTGACACAGATTGTAATCCTTAGAGCAAGCAGAGAAAGTTTGTGCACAATGGTGAGATATGGCTCTTTGGAGAAAGGAGGTTCTTCATCTTCACTGTGCTATCTGGTTGAACTAACCAAGGCAGTTGGCACCAAGTGGTGAAACAGGCTCTTCCCTAGATACAGAAAAACAGGCTATAGCGATGCTCAAGCCATTAACAAGGGAAAGCCTTAAAAACGTTGTTTTATTTTCTTTGCTTTTTCTCTTTAGTTTCAGAGACGTTTATTATAAATTCTTAGAGAGAGTCATGCCATATGCATTAAGCAAGGAGGTCAGCTACATGACAAGAGACACATGCTTGCAAAGGAAGCTTTAGAGGAAGAATAGAAAAGCCCAAAGTACTAGAGTAGTGGTTCTTAACCTGTCACAACCCTTTGGGGTTGACCCCCCCTTCCACAGGGTTCACATATCAGATATCATGTACATCAGATATTTACATTATGATTCATAACTAGAAAATCACGTTTATGAAGTAGCAATGAAAATCACTTTGTGGTTGGCAGTCACCACAACATGAGGAACTGTATTAAAGGGTTGCCGCATTAGGAAGGCTGAGAACCACTGCACTATGGGAAGCAAACTTAAGCTTCAGCTAGCATCTGAAAGAAGACAGGAGAAGAAAATGAAAGAGCTTCACCTTTTAACTTCATGGGGGCTCAGAGAGAATGCCAAGATATGTGTCCTTGCTTGGCTTATATTCCAGAACCCTGAGTAGGGGCAATAGAATGAAGAAATCTGTGTCTGTCTCTGTCTGTCTCTCTTTCTCTCTCTCTCACACACACAGCCCAATAACAACAAAAGCTGGAGCTGGGTGTTCCAATGGAGCTATCAAGGCACAGAAGCTCCGTATTTTATTACATATAGTTGAACAGGCTGTTGCACTCGGCTGAACAAGGAGGTGGGGTTACTGCAGTCAGATGAGGCAGGTTTGGGTAATCTCAGTAAGAGCAGTCTCTGTAGGGGAGCAAGTCTTCAGACCACAAATTTCTGAGAATTGGGAGAGAGAGCAATGGTGAACATATTGTGCATGTACTGTCAACATTCACACTTGGGTCAGCAGAAGGATTGGCCATGTGTATGGTACTGAGACATTGGCCATACTCATGTCAACAACACTCATAGACTCAGGACTTCACTCAGCTTCCCTGCCCCATGAGACATTTTTTTTTTCTTTTACTTCAATTCCCATGCATAGATTTGGACACTTAAAACCAGTTCTCCCAGATAATTAATACCAAAATTGTAGTGGGTAGATGTTAATCAGTGGCTTCTTGAGTCAACAGGCAGTTTTGTCTGCAGTTAATGACAACCCAGAAAACTTTGGTTTTGGCACGAGATGCTCTAGAGATGAAAATCATGTAGAGCCCAGGGCTCTGTAGGCGTACTTTAAAAACCTTTTATTTACATTTCTTTTAGCTTTTTCTTCCTATTCCACTCCAATCCCTTCCAACACCCCAACATCAGGTAGGAGAGAGAGAAAGGTAGTGGGAGAAGGGGTGCAGTTCTCTTAGCTGCTTCCTGCTGGTCAGGGTCATGAGGTTCCTTGGAGTCAGTCCAATCCAATCAGGAGATCTCCAACTCCTTGTATAACTGCAAGAACCAAAGGGGGGAGCCGAAGAGGGGAAGCGGCAGCAGCCTTGTTCTTTCTCGGAGCTCCACACTCTCCAGCATTTAGTCTCTCTCCAGAGCCCTCAGGTTTAAACTTCCTGCAGCTGGCAAAGAGCTCCTCTCTGAGCCAGCATGAGGCAAATAGTCTGCTGCTGTGGACCGTCTGACTCAGTCCCACATCCCACACCTGGGATTAAAACAAAAACATGTTTATATCCACAACAGGGCTCAGTTGTTCACTCAGAATATCAGTGACGTAATGATAAACAGTCTGCTTGAAGACTTTTGATGCTGATAGCTTGGTTCCTATGCCAAAGAGTAATCTTTTCAAACAGTACTGTGAGAAACAGATGAATGAAGGGAAGTGGGAGGAGACAGTAAGTTCTTGGGATCGTCCCTGATGACATGTGTGAAAAGCAGGCAGGCTCTGAGCCTGTGGGAGCTTCTCTGGTGGTTGGGATAGGACCAAATACAATGTAGATGAACCCCAGAGGTCTTCTGGACAGAGATCATTGAATTAAATCATAAGGGAAGCTGAAATGAATTGTCACCCTCTGCTGACATATTTCTAAAATAATTGAATTCTCAGTTTTCTGAGAATTTCTCAACTTTTACTTAAAATAATACACTATCCAAACTGGAGGAGGCCTCAGGCAAACCACCTTGACAAGTAGTCACTTCACACCTGAGGAGACTGGAAGCAGAGGAGGGAAGAGGCTTCTTTTTTTAATAGTTTATTTATCCTTATTTTATGTGGATTGGTGGTTTTGTTCGAATGTATGTCTGTGTGAGAGTGTCAGATCTCGGAGTTACAGACCATAGTGAGCTGCCATATGGGTGCTAGGTGCTGGGAATTGAACTCGGGTCCTCTGGAAGAGCAGTCCATGCTCATAACCATTAGGCCATCTCTCCAGCCCAGCTCCTTTTCTTTTTTCTTTTCTTTTCTTTTCTTTCCTTTTTCCTTTCCTTTCCTTTTTCCTTTCCTTTCCTTTCCTTTTTAATTTAATTTTATTTTTAAGTTTCTTTTTTAATATATTTTTATTTTTAATATTAGTTACAGTTTATTAACTTTGTATCCCAGCTGAATCCCATTCCCTCATTCCCTTCCAATCCCACCCTCCCTCATCTCCTCCCTGCCCCTTTCCAAGTCCACTGATAGGGCAGGGCCTCCTCCCCTTTCATCTGACCTTGGTTTATCAGCTATCTTCAGTACCGGCTGCAAAGTCCTCCTCTGTGGCCTAGTAGGGCTGCTCCTCCCTCGGAGTGGGAGGGTCAAAGAGCCCGCCATTGAGTTCCTGTCAGAAATAGTCCCTGTTCCCCTTACTAGGGTACCCACTTGGATACTGAGCTACCATGGGCTACATCCGAGCAGAGGTTCTAGTTTATATCCATACATGGTCCTTGGTTGGAGAAACAATGTTATAAAAGACCCCTGTGCTCGGATATATTTGGTCCCTGTGGAGCTCCTGTCATCTCCAGGTTATATTAACTCTCCTTTCTTTTTTATGATTCCCTGCACTCTGCCGAAGGTTTCGTTATGAGTCTTAGTATCTGCTTTGATACACTGCTAGGTAGAGTCTTTCAGAGGTCCTCTGTGGTAGGCTCCTGTCCTGTTGCCAGGGCTTGCCAGATCTCCCTTATCCCCCTCATCTTTCCCCAGGACTTCCTGTTCATCTTGTCTTCTGCCTTTTAAATTTAGTCCTTGTGGTGTCATGTACTCAGAGTCCTCCTGAGAAGGAGAGGTAGGTTGTCAACCATCTCAGCTGCTGCAAGTCTGAAGGCATCTTTGATACCTAGCTATGTAAGATTTTGGATCGTTTTGTTTTTGCTGTTGCATCTGAGACAGGGTCTGTATTTAAAGTCCACATGGATCTTGAATTCATGGGCCTCCTGTCTAGCTGTGTGCTACCAGGACTTCTTTCTGTCCACTTTAAACTGAAGTCCTGCTCCACTCCAGTCCTAGTCCATATTCAGGACACTTGGCCTTTTGATGATTGTCAGGGAGTACAAGGGCCCCTAAGCTGATTAACCCAGGGGCTGGAGTAGAGAATCTGGATGGAGGTAGGAGGCAGCAGGGCTCTTAGAAGGAAATCCAGCAAATTTACAGAAAAACAAAAACATAACCAAAAAGACCTCAACCAGACCAGAGCCAGGAAGTGGTGATGTTCCACTTCCTATCTTTAAGATCATTGATTTGACGTCCCAGTTGCCAAATACAGATTTGGAAGAAGAATATCCTGAGCAGACGAGACTCCCAGAGCTGCTGCTGCTGCCAGTCACAGATTACAACGAGCAGAGGTGGGAGCTGAATCTTCAAACTTTCAATATTCACAGAGCTGGCATTGGATTAATAGCCCAGAAATCTGTCTCCATTTCATCTCCAGCTGGCAGATTGTATATATAATAATATATAGTATTACATATACATACACACATACACACACACACACACACACATATACATTATGTGTGTAGCACAGAGGCAGCCCCTCCGCTTAGGCGGCCACCCACATTTCTAAGGCTTATGATTTCTGGGATTCCTTTGTTATCATTTCTTACATTCTTCCCTCTTTCTCTGGATATGGGCTTGGCACTTCTTGAAACTCTGAGTCAAGTTAGGTGCTGGTATCAGCCTCATTACAGGGGCATCTGGGTTGCCTGAGACTGACTCAGACTAAACAAACCGTAACAGCATGTGCATGCGATTAATGCCATGTATATGCTGTTTTTTTTCTATAGAGCACAGGAATACCACTACAATATAGACATGGAAGTACCCTATCTACCCCTCCTATCCCCTAACAAGCTGTGGCAGTCTTACCCAGGGCCTGTCCTGAAACAGGCTCCTTGCTTTATGCTTCTATGGCAGGAGCCCAGCCACCAAGAGACGCGAAGGTGTGTGGTTTCCATTTGCATTTCTCTGATTTCTGAAGAAACTAAGTTTCTTTCATGGTTGACAGTCGTTGAGTGCATCTGTGAACTGAGTATCAGTGAATAATTTATCTCCTTTCTTTCTTTACTGTATGTGTGCCCGTGTGCATCTGTGAGCACATGCATATGTGTGTGTTACTGTGTGTATGCATGCATGTATGTGCATGCGTGTGTACATGCATGTATGAGTGTGCATGTGTGTTATTGTGTCTGTGTTCACTTCTGATTTGTTCTGACTGCTCTGCTTTGGAAGTCATTTCCTTTTCAAGTAACATAAATGTGAACAAGTGTAATACACAGTCTGTGGATCTACATTCCTACCTCTGGGAAAATAGAAAACACTCATCACCTTTATCTTTAATTCAGCTCCGTTATTTTCCATTACCTAAAGCTTTCTCTTAAAAGTTAAGATTCATAAGTTTTGTTAAGAGATGTGCAAGATACATGCCTTGAAGGAAAAGCAGTGCAATTACCACAGTGAGAGACTTCAGAAGTGTAATTAGAAGGAACAAAAGATGCATACTGACATTTTTTCAGAAGATTAAAAACCTGTAAGATAACTTGTATTATATTGACACATATGTATCTGGATGTCTAACGATAAGTATGTGCGCAATAAATACAAATTTAGAATAAAGTTCAAATTGTGGAAGATGTTATGATACTAGATCTCTAATAAATATGGGGGATAGCTAAACAGTTATAGTATGTAAAGGCACTTACAGCCAAGCCTGCTGACCTGAGTTCAGTCCCTAGGACGTGCATGGCAGGAGAGAACTGAATCCCACAAGCTGTCCTCTAACCCCCACATAGGTGCTATGCACACCTTGCATATACGAGTAAATGTAATCAAATAATGTAAGATGAATGTTAAGATTTGATAATGATGGTTTGACATATGTTTTGATATTATACTCTAATCACATTTTGTGTTAGTAATATTTTAAAATAAAAACTTTTAAGGGCTGGGCGCAGTAGTGCACTCAGAGAGGCAGAGGCAGGCAGATCTCTTGAGTTTGAGGCCAGCCTGGTCTACAAAACCAGTCCAAGACAGCCAAGGCTACATAGAGAAACCCTGTTTCAACCCTCACCCCAAAAATAAAGAAAAAAGAAAAGAAAAAGTTTTAAAGTCTTGATCAATTTACAGAAGTCACAGCAATTAATTCACAACCTATAATAATACTCACTATCACATTTATTAAAAGTAAATGGTGTCAGCTTCTATTTCATTAGGGGATATAGGACTATAATTGGTTTATCTGGTCTTGATTCAGCTTTGGCATGTGGAATCGGTCAAGAAAATTGTCCATTTCATTTAGATTTTCAAATTTTGCAGCATATAGGCTTTTGAAGTAAGTCCTAATTATTGTTTGGATTTCTTCAGTTCTGTGGTTATATCTCCCTTTTCCTTTATTATTTTATTGATTTGGATAGTTTATCTTTGCCTTTTAGTTAGTTTGGCTAAGGGTTTGTCTATTTCTCAAAGAACCAGCTCTTGGTTTCATTGATTCTATGAATTGTTTTATTTGTTTCTAATTTATTGATTTCAGCCCTGAGTTTGATTATTTCCAGCTGTCTACTCCTCTTTGGTGTGTCTGCTTCTTTTTCTTTCTAGGGCTTTTAAGTGAGCCATTAAGTTGCTTACATGAGATGTTTCGAATTTCTTCTTGAAGGCAGTTAGTGCTATGAACTTTCCTCTTAGCGCTGCTTTCATTGTGTCCCATAAGTTTGGGTATGTTTTGCCTTCATTTTCATTGAATTCTAGGAAGTCGTTAATTTCTTTATTTCTTCTCTGACCCAGCTGTCATTTAGTAGCAAGTTGTTCAATTTCCATGTGTGTGGAGGCCTTTTGCTATTTTTGTCATTGAGGTCCAGCTTTATTCCATGGTGATCAGCTAGGATACAAGGGATTATTTCAATCTTCTTGTATCTGTTGAGTCTTGCTTTGTGATCAACTATATGGTCTATTTTGGAGAAGGTTAATATAGGATAAACCTACTAAAATCTGTACACCTAAAGAAACTAATCAAGAGGGAGGACTCTTGCTAAAATGCTCAATTCCTATCCAGAAAGGCAAAGAGGCTGGACATCATAAGAAGGAGAAAAGAGGGAACAAGTCAGGAGCCTGACACAGAGGACCTCTGAAAGACTCTGCCCTGCAGACTATCAATGCAGATGCTGAGACTTATGGGCAACCTTTGGGCAGAGTTCAGGCAATTTTATGAAAGAAATGGGAAACAGTAAGATCTGGAGAGGACAGGAACTCCACAAGGAGAGCAACAGAACCAAAAATTCTGAGCACAGGGGTCTTTCCTGAGATTGATACTCCAATCAAGGACTATGCATGGAGATAACCTAAGACCCCTGCACAGATGTAGCCCATGGCAGTTCAGTATCCAAGTGGGTTCCATAGTAATGGGAACTGTCTCTGACATGAACTGATGGGCCTGCTCTTTAATTACCTCCCCCTGAGGGGGAATCAGTATTACCAGGCCACAGAAGAAGACAATGCAGCCACTCCTGATGAGACCTAATTGACTAGGATCAGAAAGAAGGAAAAGAAGACCTCCCCTATCAGTGGACTTGGGGAGGGGCATGCATGCAGAGGGTGGAGGAAGGGAGGGATTGGGACGGGAGGAGGGAGGGAACCACAGGGGGGATACAAAGTGAATAAAGTGTAATTAATAAAGAATTAAAAAAAAAAGTAAGTGGTGTGTTTTACTTCACTGATGGCCCACAAGAGGGAGATCTAGAATAACTCACCAATCAAATGCTCAGTGAGAAAACTAGCACCCTATACTGCTTTGGGAATTCTGGGCAGCAGGTGGGGTTATGTCCCATAGTTCTCTGGTGAGAAAGCCCATTCTCTTAGTGCTCACTCCAGAACTGATCACAGAGCCCTGTGGCAAAATGGAGCTTGCTTCTAGGAAATACAGTTTAGGGCTGGGGAGGTAGCTTAGTTGGTGGAGTGCTTGCCTGGCTTTGAGTTCAATCCCCAGCACTGGATGAAGCAGACATGGTAGAGCATGATTGTAACCCAAGTTCTCAAAAGGCAGAGATAGGATGATCAAAGTTCAAGACCATTCTTTGCTACATAGCAAACCAGGACTACATGAGATTCTATTTCAGAAAGAAAGAAAGAAAGAAAGAAAGAAAGAAAGAAAGAAAGAAAG